>NC_092382.1:22070162-22168492 GCF_030028105.1 Mobula birostris | reverse complement strand
TGCGTTCCCGTGAACCTACCCTGGACCCTCCAAGTGTCTTCTGACCAGTATCCTACATCTGTCAACATTACATTGTTGCTTTTATATTCTACTTCTCCTGAACTGAATATTAAAATTGCATTTGCCTTTCTTTACCACTGACTAAGCCTGGAAGTAAACATTTAGGGAATATTGCACAAGGTCTCTTTGCACCTCTGATTTCTGAAAACTATCATCATTTAGAGACGTTTTTTAAATTTTTTTTCTTCCAATACGCATCACCATACTACACGATTATCAATTTGACAAATCTTCGTCCATTCTCCTCAACTGTCTTTGATCTCAAATGTGCTTTGAATCTTTTGAATTTTTGAACACGTTAAAGGTACTACCTGGCATATAATTTCCTTTTTTTTAGCCTCCCTTCCTTCTTCCAGAGTGGAGTGAAAATCGCAATTTTGCAAACATCAGGATCTATTCTAGAATGTAATGATACATGAAGGAGTACTACAAGTGCCTCCAGAGTCTCTTCAGTTACCACTTTCAGAACCCTGGGGTGTGGTGCAACTGGTCCCGATGACATATAACTTCAGACCTTTCAGCTTCACAGGCACCTTCTCCAGAATCATAACATCTACTCTCACTTATGCCCTCTGACACACGTTTCTCGGTGCCACTATGCTGGTGTTTTCCACAGCGCAGCTAGAAGCAAAATATTCATTCAGTTCGTCTGCCTTTTCTTTTTCCTCCATTACTACTTCTTCCGTGTCATTTTCCAGCTTTCTGATATCCACTCTCGCATCCCTTTTATTCTTCATATGTCTGAGAAAATGGTATTTTCTCCATTATTAGCCATTTAATATTTACTTTCATCAATTTTTATTTGTCTTCTTTTGTTTTTTGAAAGCGACCCAAACCTTCAGCTTCCCACTAATGCATCCCAAAAGCCCTCACTTTTGCCTTTAATCTGTCTTTACTTTCCAGTGTCAGCCACTGTTGTATCATCCTCCCTATCGAATATTTATTCTTATTTGTGATGCATCTATCCTGCGCCTTTCCAGTTGCCCCCGGAACACCAGCCCTGCTGGATCTGCCGTTAACCCTGCTGGTGCCCCTTTCCAATCCATTTGGACAGCTCCAGACCAAGGTCGCTGTTGTTTTCTGCGAGTGACGGGGTCGAGGACTGTTATCCTCCCTGATTTTATTTCTGTGAGTGATGGAGTCGAGGATTGTTATGGTGCCTGATTTTTTTTTTTCTGCGGGTGACGTGCTCGGGAACTGTTATTGCCGTTGTTTTTCCATGCGACTGACGGGGTTGAGAATTGTTATCGCTCCTGATTTTATTTCTGTGAGTGATGGGTCCAGGACTGTTATAGTGTCTGATTATTATTTTTTTTCTGCGGGTGGCGTGGTCGGGAAATGTTATTGCCGTTGTTTTTCCATGCGAGTGACGGGGACGAGGATTGTTATCGTCCCTGATTATTTTTTTTTCTGCCAGTGACGTGTTCGGGGACTGCTATTGTCGCTATTTTTTTTCGTGCTGGGGTTGATGTTTGTCCGTACATCAACATCCATGACCTCTCTCTATTTAATTGCTGTCTGGAGCAGACAAATATCAGAGTTGTATTGTACATGCAGACTTTGACAATAAAACTAACCTTTTGAACCTTTTTATTCTCCTCACTCGTGCCACTGCAGTTGCTCTTACTGCAAGAAATACTCATACGTCTAATTTTAGCTTCTCATTCTCGGACTGCAGGATCATATTACAATCACTACCTCTCAAGTATTCCTGTATATTAATCTAACTGGTCAAATCACACCGCAACACACAATCCACAATTGCCTTCCCCTAATGGGCTCAACCACAGCGTGTTTTTAATTAGCTATCCTGTAGGTATTGCGGAAATTACCTCTCTGGGGATACAGCGCGCACTAGACTTTCCCAAACCACCTGAAATCCTACAATGATCATCGTAATATTGCCGTTTTTACATGCCTTGTACGTCTCCCGTTGTCATTTGTACTCACAAAGTCGACAGCTCGAGGCCTGTATATAACTCCCGTCCTCTGATCCTCTGTTACCTCTCTCTAAGGATTAAGATTATGAGGACACGCCGTCCCCTTTTTTATTGTTATTTGGTAATACATGCATTAGGAAATGGTGCAATGTTTTTCGAGAATGATATCACGAAAACACATGACAAACAAACTTAAAAACTAAAAAAGAGATATTTATAACATGAAGTTACAACAGTGCAATGCAATACAGTGAATTAATAAGAGCAGACATTGGCACAGTAAAAGTCTCAAAGTCTCTCGAAAGTCCCATCATCTCACGCAGACGGTGAACCTCCAGCGCCGCCAACTTGTCGATGCAGCATCCTGGAAGCATCCAACCACAGTCCGACTATGAGTCCATCCGAAAACTCCAAGCCTCCGACCAGCCCTTCGACAGCGAGCACCGAGAACCATCTCTGCCAAGCGCCTCGACCCCGGTCCCAGCAACAGGCAATAGGCAAAGCTGAAGATTTGGGGCGTCGTCTCCGGAGATTCTCGATCGCACAGTAGCAGCGGCAGCGAAGCAGGCATTTCATAAGTTACTCCAAATGTTCCTCCGCGCTTCTCACGTCTGTCTCCATCAAATCCGGATTGTGCACAGCATCCTACTTAACAAATACGATATTCATTCGGAACGGATTCGATTTATTTGCAATATATCACCATAAATTACACTAAAATAAAGGAAGTAGATATTTACAAAGGGAATTGTTAGCGAATGTTCATGTGTTGAGAAATGCCTAAGCAGAGGGGAAAAGGCTCTTAATAAAATAAAAAAGATTTTCTATTTTCAGAATACTATTTCCACCACCCCACGCCACCCCACTCCACACCCTGAGGGTAGTAATGGTGTTTGGTCTGGTGAAGGTCCTGAATGACGCACGCAGCCTTCTTTTGGCACCGTATTTCTAACATGCCCTCGATAGTGGCAAGGCGTGCCCGTGGTGGAACTGGCTGAGGATACAGCCCTCTGTTCCTTCTTCCGATCCTATGCATTGGAGCCCCGACCCACACCAGACTGTGACGCAACGACTGACAAAGCTCTCCACGTACGTCCATAGAAACTCATTTGATTCTTTGACGACGCTCTAAATCTCGTTAGTGAACAGTAATGGCGTCTGGTCCATGTCGGGACCAGGATAGATCCTTTGAGATGTTGACGCCCAAGAACCTGAAGATATTCACCCTTCTGAACCATCAGTGAGGACTTGCGTTTGTTCTTCTGACGTATTAATTCTCACCTGACAATTAATTCCTTGGTTTTACTGAAATTGATTAGGTTGTTGCTTCGACTCCACCCAACCAGCATATCTACCTGATGTTTGTACGCCTATTGGTGTCATTAGAAACGGGATTGCATGCTCAGTGAACACAAGCTATGTGTTCCTTCAAGTTCCGAGTGGTTATCAGGGAAAACCACTGCCCCTTGGGTGCTTTACCCGTCCCAGTCATTCCTAAGCAGTACAGTAAACACATTGGCTGTTCCTCTGGACTACCCGGTGTGAATGACTGTGAGTAGTCTGTTCTCCGTCGTTGCTGAAATGGTTCAGTATCTACAGAATGGAGCAACGAGAGGCGTCACGGGGAACGACACGCTTCATGACGGGTTTGCACATTTCATTGCAAACGCAAGATGGGCTGAGATTGACGTTCACGTGAATGGTTTTAGCTCGTTACGTTGTCAGATATTACTGGTATTCGACTCAGAGTTGGCTTATTATTAGTGATCACACCCGCAGCCTCCAATTGGAACACAACCTAGTCGTGGTTTGAAGGCTTGCGTGCCTCAGTAACCTGGACAGCGAAGCTGGCTGGCGTTAGGAGTTAACGCTGTGGCTCTTGGTCGGGTCACTCATGCCAAACAAGTCAAATGGTAGAGGGCAGATTGAGAATGTTCCACCGGTCCTACAGTTTCGAGGTTTGAGCTCAGAGATAACAAGCCGAACTGGTCAAAGAAAAGTTTAGGGGGAAAAAAATGAAGAGTCCGTCTACACATGTATCCGTCGGTATTTCTGAAACGCTACCCGGGATTTGGCTGGCAATTGTGCAAACCGAGAGGAAGCTACTGACACGATGAATGAATCCCTGAACATCGCCGACTGACAGGGATGGAGGATCTTCATTGCTGCCGGGAAAAGCCAGCGGCGAGACTGGCAGTAAGTTATGAAATTATTCAGCTCCGCCACGGGGACAAGCCTCCGTTGTATCCAGGACGGAGATGGGAGAGAGAGTGGTAGGTGTAGAGAGAAGTGAGAGACGGGGAGGGGGGCGAGAGACGTGAGAGGCAGGAGAGGGCCTCCCAGGCGGCGCTGCGGGGAACCTCCTGCTAAACGCAGGCGCGGTGCCGACCGCAGCTGGCACAAGCGCTTCTCCTAATCGGGCGGCGGTGAGTTAGGGCTGATCCCGTGGTTGTGTAAATCGGGGGTTACATCGGGAAAGGGCCGGGCCCGAGCTTGCCGTCCGAAGCAGGGGTGCAGTGCCAGTTATTTAGGTGCCGGAGCTGTACAAGGGGTGATGATAAGTTCGTCTATATATATGTGTGTGTGTGTGTGTGTGTGTGTGTGTGTGTGTGTGTCTGTGATTATATATATATATATATATATATACATGTATGTACACACTCACACATATGTATACATATGCATGTATATGTAACGCTCAGCTATATCGACTCGTATTTATCTCGGAGAAACCTTGTCCGCCGCCCAACCGTGTCTCCCGGTTGCGTCCTTCGCTGTGTAATAACACCTGGTACAAAGAATGTGTATAAAAATAAGTAACAGATGGGGTACGAGGGGGAGGTGGGGTATTAGCGGAAGTTAGAGAAGTCGATGTTCATGCTATCAGGTTGGAGGCTACCCAGACGGAATATAAGGTGTTGTTCCTCCAACCTGAGTGTGGCTTCATCTTTACAGTAGTTGAGGCCGTGGATAGACATGTCAGAATGGGAATGGGATGTGGAATTAAAATGTGTGGCCACTGGGAGATCCTGCTTTCTCTGGCGGACAGAGCGTACATGTTCAGCAAAGCGGTCTCCCAGTCTGCGTCGGGTCTCGCCAATATATAAAAGGCCACATCGGGAGCACCGGGCACAGTATATCACCCCAGCCGACTCACAGGTGAAGTGTTGCCTCACCTGGAAGGACTGTTTGGGGAACCGCTAATGCCCCACCTCCCCCTCGTACCCCATCTGTTACTTATTTTTATACACACATTCTTTCTTTCACTCTCCTTTTTCTCCCTCTGTCCCTCTGAATATACCCCTTGCCCATCCTCTGGGTCCCCCCCCCCACATCCTTGTCTTTCTTCCCGGACCTCCTGTCCCATGAGCCTCTCGTATTCCTTTTGCCTATCACCTGTCCAGCTCTTGGCTCCATCCCTCCCCCTCCTGTCTTCTCCTATCATTTTGGATCTCCCCCTCCCCCTCCAACTTTCAAATCCCTTACTCACTCTTCCTTCAGTTAGTCCTGACGAAGGGTCTCGGCCTGAAACGTCGACTGCACCTCTTCCTAGAGATGCTGCCTGGCCTGCTGCGTTCACCAGCAACTTTGATGTGTGTTGCTTGAATTTCCAGCATCTGCAGAATTCCTGTTGTTTGCGTTAAGATAGATAGACAGTCAGATAGATAGACAGTCAGCTAGATAGACAGTCAGACAGATAGACAGATAGATAGATAGATAGACAGACAGGTAGACAGTCAGCTAGACAGATAGATAGATAGACAGAGTGATAGATAGAGAGATAAATAGAATGAGAAATAGACAGATATACAGACTGATAGGTAGATAGACAGATAATTTTATCTTGAGTCAAATTAGGGTGGCTAATGTTCAGATACTAGAAAAGTTGTCCAAGCGAACCTTGTGGGAGGCAGGTCCATTAATTTGGGGTCTTGGCTGAGCTATTTAAACGATGTTTAATCGCGGTTAAGAGACAGGGTGAACAGCTATTGTCATGTTTTTTCTGCTCGGATTCTGTCAGGAAATTACTGGCCTGTGAGTCTGACGCCAGTAGTGGGTAAATTATTTCAAGGTACTCGAAGGGACAGTATATATGTGGTAGGTATTTCGATAGACACGACATTATTGTTGAAATTCAACGCGGCTTTGTGAGTGGTACGTCCCATCAAAGCAATTTTACAAACTTTTTTTCTAGGAGTTACCGGAAAATCTGATGAAGACGTGGCAGTGGATCGCGTTGACTGGGACATTAACAAGGCTTTTGACAAAGCCCACATGGGAGGTTAGTCCAGACGGTTCAGTCCCTTCCTTTCAGTGGGATGTAATAAACCGGATTCAACATGACTACGGTAGAAGCTTGAGAGTGAAGTTAAATGGTCGCCACTCTGAATGGAGACTTGACACTAATGGCGTGGTGCAGTGATCACCGCTGGCTCTGTTGTTAATGCAGACGTGTGGGATGTTGCACCCTGGGAGGACTGACCAGCGTAGGACGTGCACATGGAATAGTATGTCACTGAGGAGTGCAGTGGAACAAAGCGGTCTGTGAGTACAGACCAATAATTCATTGAGAGTGGCGCCGTAGGTAGTTTGGGTCGTAAAGCGGGGTTTTGGGAAGTTAGGCATTGATAAGTCAGACTATTCAGTTGCGGATGTAATTCTGAAGTTGCATTGTACGTTGGTGAGGCTCCCTTTGGAGTATTGTGTGGAGTTCTCATCAACTACCTGCACACAGAAATCACTGCGAGTGAACAAACACAGAGAAAGTTTGCAAGGTATTTGTCGAAACTTGAGGACCTGATTTCTAGTGAATGTTTGAAAAGGTTAGGTCATTGTTTTTTTTCCTTATTTTGAGCGCAGCAGAATCTGAAGAGATTACATAGCGGCACGCAAATTATGAGGGGTAAGCGGAAATAGGCTTCTGTCACTATTTGAGTGAGACTAAAACAATCGTTTATAGATTAGGGATGAACAGTAAAATATTAAAGGGAAAACTGATGGGGGGTTCTATTCTAAGAGTGGGGAGAGTGTGCAACTAGCTGCCAGCCAAAGTGGTGACGTGGATTTGATGTAACATTTCAGACAAATTTGGGTAAGTACGTGAATGTAACGGTATGGAAATCCCGGCAGAATTTGTCACGAACTGGATGGGTCCAGGTCTTTGTGCTGTGGTACACTATTTCTCTGACTCCTCTAAAATACATTGAATGAGCATCGAATCCATTGTTTGTCATGCCCCGCGAAGAGAAAAGTGTGTTACCCAATGTCACAATGAGTAAAAATAGACTGAAACAAGCACTAGTTGTTTGTTCACGGTCCTGTAGCTAATCTGACTAAAGGGACATTAATTGGCTTAAGGGACATTCCTTCTGGTGTATAAGAGCTCACTGAACCAGCGCTTCTGGACAATTGGCACCTTTCGTAAAACTGATCGCCGCTTCTGGCAGACAATGGGATATCCAGCAATTTATTATATCGTCTCCATTTACTATCCCGTACTGGCAGCCGTTGGGATTCCAGGTAAGGTCGCAGAAATGCCGAGATGTGTGACATACTGTGGTCTTTAAATTATGCGCTGCTATTTAGAGCAGACGTTGTTTTGATGTTCAAGTCTTTTCATATAAAATCACTTAGGAAATAATGAAAAAGAAGCACGTTTCATCGATTTGTTTAAAATATGACTTACGTGACTTTGAAGCCATGATTATTTTTTCTTTGTTTTAATGTACTGTATCATAACCTTACACATTTATGTTTTGGAGGTAATAAAACGAGCCTGGTTCAGACGCTAATACACCGTGATTGTGTTTGATTCACGATGTCCTCGGCCTGGAATAGTTAATGTAGCTGTCCTGTGTATTCAGCCAAATGGTATCTGCTGTCCTGGTTGTCAGTTCACTGGAAAGTTGTTATCTGAAGGGTCATAGGAGATACAGGGGAAAAGTAAAATTACTCCAGAGAGAAAAATGTTCTATGGAAATACCCTGAATTTAGGATTGACGAGAATCCTAATTTATTTTGGAGGGATAGAGTTATGCAGCACAAAAAAGAGATATTTGATCCAAAGGTTCCATGCCAAATAAGATGCCGGGCGATGGTTCAGCGTTCGCCTCACAACCTTTCAAACGCTTCATAACCATTTACCCGTCCAACTGCCTTTTATCATTGGGCCTGCCGCAGCCACATCATCGCGCAGCATATTTCACCTAATTGTCTCATTTGTATACACGTTGCCCCTCAAATACCTATTGAGCCTTTCCCACTGTATTTATTCCCGCGCCGGCAGGATCAGCATTCCTCAGCCCTGAAAAAACAGACTGGGTGAATTTATACTGTCTCTGTCCCTGGTGGTTTTCTGTGCTTCTGTGTGTTTAATTCCCACCTACCTGCGCTGCAGCGAATAATGCCCGGCTCCGATCAATCTCTCTCTGCAAAGCGGTTTCTAAAGTCCTGGAGACATTCTGGTAAATTGTTTCTGGACTAATTCAGGGTGAGTCTTTCCAACTATAATCTGTCCACAATGCTCACAGTTCTGTGTGTACAGGTGTAGCAGAGTCGTGCGCATTTGAATTTCCATCCAAACTTTTGTACTCAATTACTTCACTGATGAATCCTATCGATCCTGGTTTCATAACCACCCTGTCCACCTTATGTTCCACTTTCAGTGAATCATGTTCCTGAAATGCACACACCTCTATTCTCGAGACTCCACGGAGCCCTAATGTTCACTGAGAAACTCCTACCTTGCTTATCTTTCCAAAAAAACCCTCCATGTGTCCCAATTAAACTCCACCATTCCATTCTTTCAACAACTTACTGAACTGATGAAGATAACAACCTAATGCTTGATAGCTGACCTCGCTCTCCACTAGACAATCTATTTTATTGTCGTCTGTAAATTTATTCCCTGGTTTTTGAACCAAGTCTCCGATATTGATGACACATGACAATTGGCCCAGAAAGAATCCTGAACAAATCACTATCAGCTAACTTGCGATCCCAGAAACAAATGTCCACCATGGTTTTCTTCTTCTACCATCAAGGATTATCATCATGGAACTGACGGCTTTGTGGCAAAGTTTGCGGATGATACGAAGACAGGTGGATGGGTGGGTATTGCTGAGGAAGCAATGCGATTGCAGCAGTGCTTAGACATATTGGAAGAAAGGGCACAAAAGCGGCAGATGGAATGCAGTATTGGGAAATGTACGATAATGTATTTTGGTAAAACGAACAATAGTGTAGACTGTAATCTAAACGGCGCGATATGGACTACTAGCCTTACCACGCACGCAACGTCACACTGAGCAATCGGGATACATTATGAATAACTGCCTCACTCTTTCTCTCTCTTTTCTGAGTTAATTTAGTGGCGATTGTGATCCTGTCTCGCAGAAATTGTGGGCTTTCCAAATGTATCACTCGCTACCTCGTGGCCATGGCGGCTGCAGATCTGACGGTCGTTGTCCTTGGTGTTGTATTGCGCAAAATCAATGCTCTATATAAGTATGCTGATTTTCTGGTGAAACCCCCGCTGTGTGGTGTGGAAATTATTCTGGGGATTGCAGCCATGGATTCTTCCGTTTGGCTGACCGTCGCTTTCACTTTCGATCGCTACGTCGCGATCTGCCTTCCGAAGCTGCGGACCCGATATTGTACGGAGAGAACAGCGACCGTGGTGATCGTGGTAGTGGCCATAGGTAGCTGTGTTCAGTCATTTCCATTTTACTTTGCAAGTGAACCAGGGAAGTGCATTCCCAAACCCGAGTACTATACATCATCCCTGTGGAGAGGTTACGAGTTATTTGACACAATCATAACCCCGTTATTACCAGTTGGTTTAATTCTGCTGTTCAATGTTTTAACCGCCAGATCTATTATAGCAGCGAATTTGGTTCGCCGTGGACTCCGGAGCAATACTGACAACAAAAGTGATCCAGAGGTTCAGAACCGGAGAAAGTCAATGGTTTTGCTGTTCGCTCTATCTGCCAATTTCATATTATTGTGGATAACCTATATTGTACACTCCATGACCTGGGCATCGGTAAACGTGTTTTTCACTGACAAATATTACAACACGCCTATATTTATCCTACAAACGTTCGGGGAAATGTTGATGTTGCTCAGCTCCTGCACCAACACGTGTATCTATGGACTGACACAGAGGAAATTCAGGGAGGAGCTGAAGAATGGGGCGAAGTATCTGTTTACACTAAATGGGAAGCTCGCTAAATAGAATGCAATTGTAATTCTCTCTCATTGTGTTTTGCAATAAATATGTAGAATATTTTATGCTGTATCGCTGTTCAGTGGCTGTTTCAGCTGTCGCTCTATAACTCATTGTGTTTTGCATGGAAACGTGACCAGCAGATTAAGCAGCAACAATGTGATTATTATCTTTGCGCACCACGTGACTATTCATACGTATAACATTAGATCAAAGTCCTCTGTGGTAGCTGAAGAACTGAAACTCAGGACTAAGAAAGACGAAGTTCAGATATCAAAGTACTTTCATAAAATAAAACACCGATGACACGAGATGAGACAATGAACATACAAAAGCAGACAAAATGTAGAAACCACTGTGTGTCTGTAGAAGTTCGTAAAAGTTTAAATGCTGAATCTGGGGAAAGTCTTTATGAATATACTTGTAATACAACCTTGCAATATGTGGTCTCGAATCCAAACACATTACGTTACTCTGACGTCTGCTGACTTCTTTTCCATTCCGAATGAGATCGGGTGTCACAACTGCAAATTTCCCTCCATAGATGCTGCCTGGCTTGCTTAGCTTTCTGTTGCGTGTAAAAAAAACACCTCGGCTGAATCCAAAATGCGAGCTGTACGTCAGGGTCTCTTATGCATGTGCTGATGTCAATGATGCCTATGTCACGTGCTAATCTTCAGTAGTATGACGTCAACACCTATTCATGTTGGGGGAGCGGGGTGTGACTGGGGACATCCCATTCCCTTCACAAACACGTCATAAGGATTTCAGGAATTTATGACCATGTACGGGTTTCAGGCACCTGTAGGATCTCTACCCAGTGCCTTTCGTTATTGCATCATTTTTCCCGCGTTTATGGAAACTCATTGGGAATATAGTACTGTGTCACTTAGTTTCCTTCCATTAAATCTGATCTAGCTATGTTGTAGTCCAGGAGTTTCCGAAACTTTTTATGTCATGTACTCCTATCATTAACAGAGGGATACGTGGACCCCAGAATGGAGACCTCTATTGCAACAGAAAATATTCCTGTTGAGTCTTGCATTATGTTCACTGGATTTCAAAGCAGAGCATGCTCCCTTTTACATTTCCGTGAGCAAGGGACGGAAGCAACCTTTCATTGCCCTGTGACCGTTGCAGCTTTGTCGCATATGGGCGTATAACTGTGGACCAGGGGAAAACATTGTATGTATTTTCCCGATTTATTTTGTAATTGAAACTGGTCCAAGTATTGTTTTGCAGCACCTGAGGTCAAAGTGTCCATCCATATCCGAACAAAGTACCCGGGCGATAAAGACCCCAGACGAATCCTAAAGAAGAGCCGCAATCAGAAACATCGTCTGTTCATTCACCTCCAACATTTTGAGTGAATTTCGCCAGATGTCCGTTATGTGCCTATTCTATTATATTTCAGATATAATCGGCATTATAATTGTTTGATTTTGAGAGCATTCTATATGCAATCATTTATCACTGAGAGTGGACACTTCAAGCGCATGGCTTTGCGGCTTTCTCTGTACGGCTGTTATTCTCCGGCTCCGGGATGAACTAAATGCCTACCAGTCTATACTTAAGTAGCAGTGTTATCCTCTTACCAGGGAACTGACCCGGCAGCACAGAAGTCTTTGTAAAACACAACCACCTTGCTAATTCCTAGGATGTAATTAATACCCCAGGCTGTAAGTTCTTCCTACAAAGGATAATCCGTTTATATCTGCATTTTACCTGAGTTTTGAAGAATCAAGGGCGATCTTGTTCAAAATGCAAGTTTGAATTGAGACAGGAAATATGTTGAATAGTTTTCATTTGTCTGCCACGCACGAACAAGAGACATTTTTTGTATATAATCTGATCTTAATTGGATTGTATTAACACAACGTACTCTGTAAGCCAGATCATTAAAAATGTTCCATGCGCGTTAAACAAACAAAAAGAAAACAACTGAAGTCAGAGCTCTAGCGAGCGTTTCGGCACTGGCATCAAAGGACTGTACACGCCGGCACAGATCAGCCATTACTGAGACCAATACTAACGGAGGCGTGTGAGGCCCTTTGGCCCACTGCCCGCGCAGTCTTCCTCTGTTCTGCCTGCCTCTCCTCTCCATTCGTATTGATGAAAGCTGGAAGCTGATATGAAAGAGAGCACACCGCATATGTGAATGACGTCAAATGCATTGAAAAATAAAGCTCATCGGTCATCTCTGAAATGAATAGCATCCCTAGTTAATAAATGTTATGTAGGGGAGAACAAGGGTAACAAAATGCTAATCCAGCTGATTAGTATTTGGACCATAAGGATCAGTCATGGACATGTCTGATGGGATTTTAATCAAGCAAGCGCGGGGCGCTGTACATGGAGTTCTAATATAAGTGAAAATATGCCATTAATGACAGATCGTTAATAGAATTGTACACTATAGCTTTAAAGAGTATCTGTCCGCCTAAACATAGAGATCACAGACAGTGTGTACACAAGCTGGCAGGATGTTAAAAGCACAAATGACATGTTTGCCTTCAGTGGGACGGCCAGTGGGTGGAATAGTCAGGAGTTCATATAAACCTTTGGTAGAACTCCAGTTATAGTTTTCTATACAATACATTGTGATATAATACGTATAACATTACAGCACATTACAGGCCCATCGGCCGGCGACGATGTCCAGACGCTTCAATGTACTCTAAATTCAATCTAACCATCCGCGACAACACAGCCTACTATTTACATAGCCAATCTGCCTAACTAAGAGTTTTTAGATAATAATCCTCCATGCTATCGACGACTCCGTCAACTTTCGTCTCATCTGTAAAGCTTCAAATCCCCACTACACCAAACAAGTCGTTTTTAAATATCTCAAAGAGCAGTGGTTTCAGAACAGGTTCCCCTGAAGACAGCAATGGTCACAGTCCTCCAAGCGGAATAGTCTCCCACTACTAACATCCTCTGGTTTCTCTGCGAAAGCTAATTCGGTATCCACACAGCCACATTTTCCGGCTCGCATGCCTTCAGTTTTTATTAAGGACCCTACAATGGGGAACCTTATCAAGTGCCTTACTAACGTCCATAGGCACCACATCCACTGCTCTACCTTCATCAACATCCTTCGTCACATCATCAAAGAATTCAGCCAGACTCGTGATTCATGACCTGTTCCTTACAAAGCCATGTTGACTGTCCTTAAGCGGACTATATTTCTTCATGTACTAGTAAATCCTGTCTGTCCAATAATTCAGCCACCGCTGAAGTAAGACTCTGGTCTGTGGTTCTCAGTTTTAACTTCTCCCCATTTCCTGAAGAAAGGAATAACATTTGTCACCTTCCAATTGTCTGGTACTCCTGTGGCAAATTAGAATTTGAAAGAGTGCTTTACCAGTGTGTGACCGGGAAAACAAGGAATCAAACTACAGGACCAGTAGTTCAGGAAATCCCGTGACTTTCGGAGACGGGATTGCAGAATGTGAAAGTAATGAAAAACCACAGAGGAATAATCGACCGAATGTCATGTGTCTACTTGGAAGGATTTGTTATGATGCGTCCGACCAACAGTCTCCGCGTTTTTCCGCATCGTGAGTGGCTCAATGATTCAATTGGGCACTCTGAGATCGGGCATCACATGACGAAACTGGCATGGCGGGTGCCTGGACTGTGGGCAATTCCATCATCTCAGTTATTCAGGCTATAAAAGAGAAATCTGGACCCCTTGTGAAGCTTACTGTGGGAAATATGGTGCTCCCGTTACTGCGTCACTGTGAAGAGATTCACCCTCAAACATAATGTCTGTTTCACTGTTAAATATAATGAAAATACTACCCCCTTGGTCCGAACATTCAGACATTTTGTTCGTATCTAACTGGCTCCAGTGCAAACCCTTCAGTTGCCCCCTGTTTCATGCGTTCCACGTAGTTACAGCATGTTTCAAAATGAAGTTACAAAATGTTTCCCATGATCGGGGAGCCTAGTACGAGGGGGCATGACTTAAGGATTGAAGGGCGCTCATTCAGAACAGAAATGCGAAGAAATTTTTTTAGTCAGAGGGTGGTGAATCTATGGAATTTGTTGCCACGGGCAGCAGTAGAGGCCAAGTCATTGGGTGTATTTAAGGCAGAGATTGATAGGTATCTGAGTAGCCAGGGCATCAAAGGTTATGGTGAGAAGGCGGGGGAGTGGGACTAAATGGGAGAATGGATCAGCTCATGATAAAATGGCGGAGCAGACTCGATGGGCCAAATGGCCGACTTCTGAACCTTTGCCTTATGGTCTTATGGTCTTATTCTCTGCCCAACTGACTTGTCCAGTGATTTGCATTTTTTTCCTCAAATGCAACGCATGTTAACCTGTACATGCTGATTTGCACATAATTTACTGTCACTGTTGCAAAATATTTCCCTACACTCTAGTTGGAAAATTGTCTGAAATTTCTAGTTTTGGGAAAAACTCCCTCATATTTCCGGTATCACTCCCGAAATGATTTATTATCCAAATAGGTCATCGGAATTGAGTGCAGCGCTACTCTCGACAGTGGCAGGAGGAGAGCCATCCACCATGTGGGAAGTCTGATCCAAGTTCACAGTAGAACGGGGTTGAATGAGAAAGATTCAAATGTGTTGGAACTTCAACGAAACATATCTTTGTTTCCGGTTCAGTGATGCTTTATTATTGTCGGGGCCAAAACCAGACTGAAATGCTCCATAATCACAGAGGCTTTATCGGCCCGCGGTGCTGGAGCCCAAGATGCTAAAAGCGTTTTCCGCATTGCTCCGTCTGGTCGCCATTTCTTTGCCGGGTGCTTTGCTGATTCGCCTCTGATATTGTCTCCAGCTGTTTGCATTCGGGTCTGATGACCTTGCTGTGTGGAATAGTGATTCTAAATTCCTGCAAATCTGCTGATATTTTATTATCATTCCTGAAGCTGAAATGGTCTGAATTGATAACGTGTGACAGCTTCTGTGTTATTTTGAGGTGCACCGCCGTTGTGAGACGTTGCGTTATTACAGGGTGGTCCTCATTCGTATAAAATCCATCGCTATTAGGAGCAGAAAATCAGAAGTGATGCTTTTTCGTTTATTTTGTATTGAATTTTGTTCCTGAAGAAACTGTGATTCCAGATGATTTTCTTCTTTTTCACATTCTCTCCGACAACGGAATCTCCAAAAACACGTACGGCGTGAATTATTTCTGAATGATTCACTGGTCCGTGCGTCTCCATACATTTCAAATTTTCAAATATTTAAAACCCAATTAATTCAGCAGATGCTGGGAATCCAATGCGACACACACACGAAATGTGGGGTGAATTCAGCAGGGCGGGCAGCATTTATGGAAATGAATAAACTGTTGACGTATCGGGTCGAGATCATTGTTCAGGTCTGGAGAGTCAGGGGGAAGTCGTCAGAATAAAATGGCGGGAGGAGAGGAAAGTGATGGATGAAGCGAGGTGAAAGGCGAAGGGCTGGCGGTGAAGGAATCTGATAATGAGGACGGTGGAGTACAGGAAACCGGAAGCATTTTGGGACGCCGTGTGAGATGATAGGCGGGTGAGAATAGGCATGAACCCGGGGTGGTGAATAGAAGAAGAGCGCAGAGAGGGGAATCTTTTTTTTCTCGACGTTCATGCCACCAGGTTGGCTACCTAGACGGAAAATAAATTGTCGCTCCTCCATCTTGAGGGCAGCCACACTGTGGCACAAGAGGAAGCCATGAGCCGAAAATGTCGGAATGGGAATGGGAATCAGAATTAAAATGTTTGAACGCCGGGAAGCTCTGCTTTTCACGGATGGAGCGATGGCGCTGAACGAAATGAGACCCAGTTTATCACAGGTCTCAGCAACGTAGCGAAGGCCGCGCCAGAAGCCCCAGACACAACAGACGACCGCAGCAGATTCGCAGGTGAAGTGTTGCCTTACCTGGAAGGACTGTTTGCGACCCGGACTAATGGTGAGGGAGGAGATGAATGTGCCGTTGTGGCGCTTTGGGTGCCTGCAGGGATAAGCGCCGGGAGGGAGATCGGTGCGGAGGGCTGAATGAGACAGGGGTTCATGGAGGGAGCGATCCCTGCGGAAAGCGGAGAGATGGGGTTGAGAGGTAGTGATATCTTTGTTGGTAGCATCGCTATAAAAGTGGGATCGACCCGTCCACACTCACCAAGTCTCCCGCCAGTTTAACGGCGATGGAGTTCCTCTTGCTGTTACCTACCGCTCCACGGCGTTACAACCCTAAAATTCATAATTTCCGATTTCCACCATCTCCAGACAAACTTATCGTTACCTCTCCATCACCGCCCCCGCCCCCCAACCACGCTCCGCTTTCCACAGGACGGCTTCCTTCGTTATTCCGTTTTGTTTCCGACCCTCACCATTCACCTCCCTGCCGGCGCTTACCCCTGCAAGCGGCCACAGCGCTACACCTGTCTACCCAACTCCCACATCACCACCAGTCTTTGTCCCCAAACAGCCCTTTCAGATGAGACAACAATTTGCCAACGAATCCACTGGGGTAGTCGGCGTGTGCAATGTTCCCGAAGCAGTCTTCTCTACATTGGCAAGACCCATCGTTAATCGGAGGACCACTTCGTCGAGCCGCTCAGCTCCAACCGCCGAAAAAAGATCTTCCCGCAGGCCAAGCATTTATATTCCGATTTCTGTTCCTGTTCTGACATGTCGATCCTCAGCTTCCTCTCGTTCCACGATGAGACCCTCCTCAGGATGGAGGAGCAACATCCTGTATGTTGTCTGGGCAGCCCCCAACCTGATGGCATGAATATCGATTCTCCTTCCGGTGGAAAGAATGATTACCCTTCCCCTTTTGTCCTATTCGCCAATCTGGCCTTTTACCTCTTCTCACCTGCCTATCACCTCCTTGTCAGTCCTCCCCAACTTCCCTTTCTCCTGTGGACCATTCTCCCGTCCAATCAGATTCCTTCCTCTCCATCGCTTTAGTTTTCCCGGCCACCAGGCTTGACCTATCACCGTCCAGCTATCCTTCCCCTCCTCCGTTACCTTTTGATTCTGGCGTCTCGCCACTTCGTTTCCGGTCCTGAAGAAGGGTTTCGGCCCCACACTTCGGCTGTTTATCCATTCCCATAGATGCTGCTTGACCTGCGGAGTCCTCTCGCAGTTTGTTTGTGTCGCTTTTAGTATTTTTGCTGTGAGGCATCGTGACGGAGGGTGCGAGTCAACCGTGTTATTACAATGTTTTTGAGCCATTGATGCCTCACTGCGTTTCAATAATGACGTTGAATTAAAAACCGGGTGGCCCGTAATGTCCCGGTTATCAATGACTCCGAAAACTTGTACTCAGATAAAGCGATTTAAAGGCCAGGAGCTTTCCATCCTTACAGCTACAAACACCTGGAACTCGTTACTCTCATAAACGTCAAGCTGTCATTGCTCTCACGATGTGATTTTGAGATGGTCATTGGTCTAATGATTCATTAGTAGATTTGTAGGTCTACAGTGTTGAATTTATCTTTCAGCTTTATGGCTCCGATTTGTGAATATCCCATTAACGAGCTGTATGTTATGAGGAAGTTTATTAGGTCGTGGTGTTTATAACACCAGAACGTTCAATGTGTTTTAACAGCAATATTGCAATGTGTTCCATACTTATTTTGTTTATCTTCGTACGTTTCCAGTGTTATAATTTGGGGGTTATGCCGCAGAATGTATGTGGTTCTTGTGTACTGTGTGCGATGCATTCGAGAGGCTACCGAGTGTTTCAGCCTCATTCACGAAATGAACAAAGTTGCAGATGACAATAGAGGAGGTTGGTCGGGATCCTCAGGGAAGAGTGAGGGACATGACGTGTTGAAACTAGAGAGTTGTGTCCATCCATCCAGGGAGAATTTGGAGCAACACGGATAATCATTGGACAACATTTCGACCTCCTTCTGGAAAGCAATAGAGAAGGACACTGGTCACATAGACCATCAGTGTCGAATCCTTTTCACAATGAGTGCCGGAGGAGAGTTCAACACCTCCTTCATCTGCTCCCTGAGCTTAGTCTGACAGACGAGGTAAAGAGCACAGATGTTGCAGCATGGAGCACAGTTCATTGAAAAATGAAGGTATCTTCAAACAATGTGGGACGCCCACTGCATCAGTCATCCTGTTCCCGATAGCCATCACCGATACAATGCCCATACAGGGTGAAATTTTCCGAGACGATCAGTAGTAAAACGAGGGACTTCCTGCTACTCCGCACCTCCGGGTCCCTGGAACTCTGACCATTGCTGGGACCCTGGAGTCAGCGGTGGACTCTACTGGCCAGTAGAACGATGGTGATGGTGAAAGCATTGAGCAGGGTAATAACAACGAATGGGGTAATAGTGATGGTGAAGGTGAAAGGACTGAGCAGGGTAATAACAACGAATGGGGTAATAGTGATGGTGATGGTGAAATCATTGAGCAGGTAATAACAACGAATGGGGTAATAGTGATGGTGATGGTGAAAGGACTGAGCAGGGTAATAACAACGAATGGGGTAATAGTGATGGTGATAGTGAAAGCATTGAGCAGGGTAATAACAACGAATGGGATAATAGTGATGGTGAAGGTGAAAGGACTGAGCAGGGTAATAACAACGAATGGGGTAATAGTGATGCTGATGGTGAAAGGATTGAGCAGGATAATAACAACGAATGGGGTAATAGTGATGGTGATGGTGAAAGGACTGAGCAGGGTAATAACAACGAATGGGGTAATAGTGATGGTGATGGTGAAAGGACCGAGCAGGGTAATAACAACGAATGGGGTAAAAGTGATGGTGATGGTGAAAGCATTGAGCAGGGTAATAACAACGAATGGGGTAATAGTGATCGTGATGGTGAAAGGACTGAGCAGGATAATAACAACGAAATGGATAATAGTTGAAAAGACTGAACGAAGGACATCCAGTACAGTGACACCTGAAATTGCCAACTCCGCAGGCAAGGCCACCCTATGTTAGAAGAAGAATATATATCTTGGACCATGAAGAACCAGAAAATGTTCTTTAAACGACTCAGTGAAGCCACAAAGATCAGAACCACAGCCGTCGTCCTCCCAGTTCAATACTAAGCGTTTAGATCCTGGAAGCAAATGCCCACAAATCTGGTCTGGTTGGAAAGTGGAGATAGTAGACATGAGATTATTTTACTAGTGACTTTTGTGGTTAGACACAAGAACGGTGGCTCTTTTGATTTAAAGCAAATTAAATACGTATTTTAAGCAACATACTTGGGATTGTGGTGATATAAATACTTGTTTTGATTTATGCAATTTACTTTGTTTATTTGAGCGTGGTTTATCGGAGGATGTAAGTAGTTGTGCGTTGTGTGTGCTGGGTCGGAGAAACGTTGTCTCGTTTGTCGGTGTGCAAGTGTGCAGTTAAATGACGACAAAATTAAGTTGACTTGAATAAGTGCTGGAGGAAGCTAAGAAATCAACCTCTGAACCCCGCCCCGCAAAAAAGAGCCCACTTGACCCGCAGTAGAAGGCGATTTTGGATTCCCCAGTGGAGAAATGATAATGACAGAGACAACGTTACCAATAGAAAGTGGTTAAAGGGGAGAATGTAAGGCTGCCAATGTGGGGCATCCCGTTAGCATGGTGATTTTGGAGAGGTTACTATGTGCACACAGAAAACAGGAGAAAATGAAACTTTATATCCCGTTTCCTTGACACATGGGAATCATCTGCTGGTACAGATTTGCAGAACCACTCTGCGCTAGCAGTACAAACGGAAACTGCATAACGACATTTATCAGAGATTAAGGGAGCTAGGGCTTTACTCTTTGGAGAGAAGGAGGATGAGAGGAGACATGATAGAGGTATACAAGATAATAATAGGAATAGATAGAGTGGATAGCCAGCGCCTCTTCCCCAGGGCACCACTGCTCAATACAAGAGGACATGGCTTTAAGGTAAGGGGTGGGAAGTTCAAGGGGGATATTAGAGGAATGTTTTTTACTCAGAGAGTGGTTGGTGCATGGAATGCACTGCCTGAGTCAGTAGTGGAGGCAGATACAGTAGTGAAGTTTAAGAGACTACTAGACAGGTATATGGAGGAATTTAAGGTGGGGGCTTATATGGGAGGCAGGGTTTGAGGGTCAGCACAATATTGTGGGCCGAAGGGCCTGTACTATGCTGTACTATTTTATGTTCTATGTTCTATTATCAAAGACCGCTTATTCTGACATGCCGGCCTCTGATACATTCCTATTGTTCCGCCCGATACACTGAAACATCTCAGCCGAGCAATCACCAAAAGGTTCTTTCCGTGCTTAAAAGAGCAGGGACTCTTTCTTTCACCGGACACATCTATTATCGTCCAGAGGGCATAGTGGCAGAAGTGTTTTTGAGTGAAGAACAGAATGAGCGATTTAAATTGCCAAACCTAACCTCTCATATCACTGGAGCCATCAAACTCCCCGCAAATCCTGAACTACTTGGACCCGTGCTTCAGACTTTACAGGAGTTAAACTCACGCAGTGTATAACTCTGCCTAATACTAATGCTACTCGGCAACTTCATTCCGCTCAGGCTGGTTGAATAACATTTGCCCCTTACATCGATAAAACTAAGTTTGACCTGTCAGTGCGTCCTGCTTTGCCTGAGCATATTGCACAATTGTTGTTATTGAAGATACCTCCCTCCCTGTGGGCGATAAACAAAGATCATGTGGAACTTGTATATTCCGCCCCGCCTCACGAAGACCAGTGCTATACGATCCTCTGTACGGCAATATAATTTGTCACCGGCGGCAGGAGAAGTTATCAAGTCTGTCATTGAATCAGGAAGGTCTGGTACCAACCTGTAGTCCCTGTAATTCTCCTAGTTTACCAGTTCCGAAAGCAGGTCGTGATAATGAGTGACGATTTGTACAAGAACTAAGGGCTATTAACAAGAAAGTTGTATACCTCTTCCTCCCACCGTAGCCAATACTAACGTCATCTCCATATTCCTGCCGCATCTGCATGTTTTTTTTTTCTGTTATAGACCCTGTTCTGCCTTTTTCTCCATCCCTTTACATAAGGATAGTCAGCATTTGTTTGCTTTCACTTACAGTGCTGGACAGTGATCTGGGACCAGGTTGCATCATGGGTAAACTGACAGCCCCTGGGTTTATGCCGCAGCGGTCACAGGAGATTTAAACACCCTCCGGTTGCCAGGGCAAAGTAGAATTTTACAAAGTGCCGATTATCTGCTTATTCTCTCCCCCGTCCCCGTTAATTGTGAAAAAGATATTGTTGCTTTATTGACAAACCTGGCTGAAAAAGGACACAAAGTATCCCTCAATAGATTGCAGCTTTGTCAGCCCACTCTACAATATTTCGGACACACGCTTTCTCAAGGAACAGAGCAACTTACCAAAGAACGAATTGCTGCTTTTATTAATGCACCGCCTCCCTGCACCCGAAGTGAAATGCTTCCTGTTTTGGGAATGGCCAATTACTGTAGACATTGTATTCCTGAAGATCGAATGATGGAGTCTCCTCTTCGACGAGCCTCATTACCGAACATGTCTGCCGAAATACAGTGGACTCAGGAAATGAACACAGCCTTTCAAGCTCTTAAAACCGCTTTGTCAACCCTCCCTGCTTTGGGCATATCTGACTATCCAGCTCTTTTCCAATTAATTGTAAATGAAGAGCAAGGATTTCATTAAAACCTGTGTGGATGAGTGTATGCCTGCTAAATCTTACTGATGAAGGTGTCTAGGACCTGACCTGCTGAGCTCTTCCACGATTTTTTATGTATTACTCTGATTTCCAGCTCTGCACATTTTCTCTTGTTTGTGATGAGACAGACGGCAATTAACGAAAGAAGGACATGAGCTGCATACAGACAACACAGTCAACCTCAGGTTATTACCATCTGTGGAATGCGATGGACTAGTCATTTAATCTTACCAGGTAGTTATGCTGTAGTCAGTAAGCCACTCAATCTGATTGGGTTTCAATGAGCCAAAACTGGAATGAATGTTTGGCAGTGTGGAGGATCAATAGACAATAAACAATAGACAATAGGTGCTGGAGTCGGCTATTCGGCCCTTCGAGCCAACACTGCCATTCACTGTGATCTTGGCTGATCATCCACTATCAGTATCCAGATCCTGTCTTATCCCATAACCCTTTGATTCCGCTATCTTTAAGAGCTCTATCCATCTCTTTCTTGGAAATATCCAGAAACTTGGTCTCCACAGCCTTCTGGGGTAGCGCATTCCATATATCCACTACTCTCTGTGTAAAAAATTCTTTCCTCAACTCCGTGCTAAATGGCCTACCCCTTATTCTTAAACTGTGGCCTCTGGTTCTGGACTCACCCATCAGGCATGCTTCCTGCCTCCAGCGTGTCCAATCCCTTAATAATCTTATATGTTTCAATAATATCCCCCTCAGCCTTCTAAATTCCAGAGTATACAAGCCCAGTCGCTCCAATCTTTCGACATATGACAGTCCCGCCATCCCGGGAATTAACCTTGTGAACCTACGCTGCACTCCTTCAATAGCAAGAATGCCCTTCCTCAAATTTGGAGACCAAAACTGAACACGATACCCTAGGTGTGGTCTCACCAGAGCCCTGTATAGCTGCAGAAGTACCTCTTTGCTCCTATACTCAATTCCCCTTGTTATGAAGGCCATCATGCCATTACCTGATCAAAGGGATCTTGAGGTCCGAGTTCATACGCCACTCAAAGCTGCTGCGCAGGTTGGCTGTGTGGTCAAGAAGGCATACAGTGCCTTGCCCTTCATCAACTGTGGGACTGAGTTTAGGATCCGAGAAGTAATGTTACAGCTATATAGGACCTTGTTCAGACTCCACCTGGAATACTGTGCGCAGTTCTGGTTATCACACTACAGGAAGGATATGGAAACTATTAAACAAAGGTGCAGAGGAGATTTGCAGGGATGTTGCCTCGATTGGGGAAAATGCCATATAAGAATAGGTCGAGTAAATTTGGCCTTTTCTCCATGGAGCGACTGAAGTTGATTGGTGACCTTATGGAGGTGTATAAGATGTGAGGCACATTGATCGTGTGGATAGTCAGAGGGTTTGTCCCAGGGCTGAAATAGATAACTCGCGGGGGCACAGTTTTACGGTGCTTGGAAGTAGGCGCAGAGGAGATATCAGCGGTAAGTTTGTTACATCGTGAGTGGTGAGTGCGTGGAATGGGCTGCCCGCGACGGTGGTGGAGTCAGATACGACAGAGCCTTTTAAGAGACTCCTGTATGGGCACATGGAGCTTGGAAAACTAACGGGCTATGGGTAATCGGAGGAAACGTCTAAAGTAAGTACACGTTTGTGGTGTAGGTTTACTCCGTCTGCATGTTTCTAAGGCTCTTGGAATTGAGACTGTTATTGTGTTCACGTGGTGGTCGGAGATGGGATTTAATACTTCCGTATCATTGCAAATATTATTAATTAGAAATTGTTGCGTTACTAATAACTGGCCCATGGTGCGTAAATCTATTCTGCGCTCGAAAAGTTACCCGTCGTGTCAACTTCCGTCAAACCTCGAGCGAGAATAATCACAGCTGATCGGTTGCAGGACAGACATCAGCGAGACGGAACTGGAAATGCAACAGAGGGAGTAGCGTTCCGTCAGGAAGCGGTACAGCATCTTGTAAAGTAATTCTGCGGCATTTCTATTTTTGGCTTGCCGCATCAGATAATCAATGTAAAAGGTAACTGTTCTAATCCTCAGACACGAGGTATCTGACCTTTTTATTTACCCTTGTGATGAACGGTAAGCATAGATGACTGAAATATTAATGAATATTTTAACCCACCGTATCTTACAAGCTGAGCGTCTCCAGTAATTTATGTTTGAATTCGGATTTCCAGTATCATTCTTTTTCACCAAAAATCGATTATACTTTCAGATAGAACTGAGTTAGTTCAGAGAGAGAGCGAGAGAGAGAGGGGGAGAGAGAGAGGCAGAGAGAGAGAGAGAGAGAGAGAGAGAGAGAGAGAGATATCAAGGGAAATTTTCCCGTGGCCTTGGAAGTTCTCTGAAGTTTTGCGTGCATTTATTATCAGTGTAGATATATGTTCCCACCTACTGCAATGCGGATTACTTTGTTCAGTAGAGCATCAGACAGGGAGAAGCATAGCACAGAGAAGCATAGCACAGAGGGAGAGGGAAGGAAACAGACTCTCACGCGTCCTTGGGATGGGAACAGAGATGCAGACGGAGTTATGCGCGGACAAAGAGGGAGCAGTCGGCAGATGGAGACAGAAGTTAAAAAAAAAGAAAACAAAAACACATTTGAGCCGCTATGTTGCAGTCGGAACATGTCTCCCTCATGGTGAAACTCACCAATCTAAACTGGTGTAATGTATCGGTGTGGGAGAAGAACTAAGCGGGGGTGTTTATGGGGGATCACGTGCATCCTGAGAGAGATTGTGAATAAAATACTGGGAGCGTCACTAACAGACAGAATCAGAAACAGCGGAGAGGATGGAGAGAAAAGACCGGATCCATCTTGACTGGACAATCCCGGAGCAAAACGCTGTGACCATCACCTGAACGAAGAATGAGAATAACGGAGAGAATGAAAATAAAACGGGAGGGACTTGACTGGACCGTCCCGGACAGTTTCCGAGTTCTACAGAGCGTCCATCGGGGTCAATTACAGCTGAGATGATCCTCACATATTTGACATGAATGTGATGAGGGGCAAATGTCATTTCTACAGTATAGACAGCGAGTGAAATATATCACCACTAAATGCACGCGTATTTCAGAGCGCTCAGTTGTTAGCCGTGGTTCTGCCTATCGGCAAGTGGATAGCTTATAGAGGAAACATGACGATTGATTTAATTCCATTGCAGAAACCAGCTGGTTGCTCTATGATTTAACGCATTTGGGTAACAGTTTCAGTGGGTATTTCACCGCGTTCTTCAGCTCCTCTCTGAACTTGCTCTGAGTCACGGCGTAAATACACGTGTTGCTGCAGGAGCTGAGGATCTGCAGCATCGTCGCCGTGGAGTCTGCGATGTAAATCGGATCAATGTCCGAATAAACGGTAATGTTTGCAATCCGTCGGTAGATGTCAAATACCAGCCGCGTTAACCATAGGAATATAAAACTACCGGTTATACTGAATAGCAAAACGACCGATTTCCTGCGGTTCTCCATCTCCGGGTCCTTGTCTTTCTTTCCGTTGCTGCGGCCCCGGAGCCCCCTCCGGACTTTACTGGCGGAAACAATCCGTCTAACTGTCAGAGAATTGAACAATAAAATCAGAATAAACGGGAGACAAGGCATGAAAATGCGATGAATCATCTGAAGTGCGGCCCACGAGGGGGACGTATAGAAGCTCGCTTTGGTGAAACAGCCATAGGAAACTCCATTAATTATCAACGAAGGCTCTAATGTAAAGTAGAAAGGGATACTTTCTAAACAGCCCAGCACACTCACTGTCCCGATAACCACAGCCGCCGTTCCTTCGGTGCAATATTTTGTTTTCAGCTTTTCACAACAAATGGCCACAAATCTGTCAAAGGTGAACGCGACTGTCAGCCAGACAGAGACCCCGGTGCTTGCTAAAAGCAGACAATAAACGACCCTGCAAACGGGAGTCCTATTGAGGATAGAATGCGTAAAGTATATGTAAACAGTCCATTTCAGCAGAGGGTCAGAGATAACGACCAGGAGATCGGCCGCTGCCATTCCCAGCAGGTAGCGAGTGATACATTTGGAGAGACCGCACTTTCCTCGGGACAGGATGACAATCGCCATTACGTTCACTGTAAGACAGAAGGAAGGAATCAGAGATATTGTTGACTAGTCACGGAAATAGAGCAGCAGTGTGATAGAATCAGATTAGATCTTTTGTTTTTTTTTCTGCCTCAGAGGATGGAAACCGGACCCAGAATATGAAGCAGCTGGCAGTCTGCATTACCGGAGCGTCGGAGAACTCGCCGCGAGTTTTATAAAATGTTTATTCTGGGTGAATTTCCAAAACGACGAGAATAGAGCTGCTTAATTGCTTCATCGGCGACAGTGAGGGATGGACTTTCAATACCAGTATCATTGCGCCTGAGTAGTACAGGCATGAAATAAAACTGACGTATGCAACTCCCTCATTCACATTTCTAAAATAAATGAGCCATTAGCGTTGTTCCGTCACCCAGTCACGCAATTAACAGGCAATTCCTTTCGACAGAAGTGCAGAAGGACGGCTCGTTCCCACAGATAGCGTGTACCCGGTGTCCTCCTGTGCGGACATTTCGATTCACAATTATTCCATGACATCGAGGCAGCGGAGAGGATTTCAGTGTGCAGCGCTCCCTGCTCCGAAAACAATGGGATTAATATTGTCAGCGCCTTCCGCCCATGACTGAGATGCGGGGACTGGACAGGTGTCTGTGGAAACAAGTAGCGAGAGAAACACCTCGGAACATCGGAATTAACTCTCAGTTCCTACCGTTTGCAGGCGTGACAGCGGCTTACCGGGAATTCCAACAGCTGAAATAACTGGGTGGTAAATGTCTTCAATCCGCCAGATTACTGGATAACCCATTTGAGCGACGCAGTGAGCGCTATTACTCTGAATTTCACAGCTCGGCAAAACACTCTGGGCTGACGTACTGCAACAGGCTCTGATTTATACCGGGGATTATTGTCCAGTGACAAGGTCCCACCTCTTTACATCACCTGCAGTGTCTCAGGTGTAAATTCTGTGGGGATGTAACAGGAACACGTCAATATCATTGGCATTACCACATTCAGATCCCCCTGTGTAATTCGACCAGAATGTGCAATGAGACCAATAAGTGAGCAATGAGGATCTCTATTTCTCTATTTACAACATCCCGCAGTTGTATTGGCAGCGGTCACGACTGTTCCCATCTTCCCACCTGAAACTTTCACTTTGTTTCTCTTTCCACAAGTATTCCGGAATAGATGTTAACAGCATTTTCTGCACTTCGCACTGTCACACCTGCTGTTTCATCTACAAATAGATCCGGTTTCCCCTCAGTGTGCTCTGGATCCGGGGACACATGAAAACCCCTCCCACTCTCCTCCTGCAGACTTTCATTTTATTTTTACTCAGCAGCTCCAGTTTGGCCGCTCAGGCCCAAACCCACCCCATCTTGTCCCACTATGTGCTCTCAGATATGAAGCATACCCGCTGTGTACACAGACACAGACACCATCAGACCTGGAGGACAACGATGTTTACGTCATTTTAATCAGCTTTTCCATGATTATGTTTATTTCCGACATTTTCAAGTTCAGAGCTGTCCATGGTCCCTCCCCCCCCCTCCCCCCGGCCCCCATCTCTTAAACCGTCTTCTCTGTTGAATCTACCAGCGGAACAGTTGGATGCTGAAATACTGTGGCGTTCAATTAGCCGCGGGAATATAATGGGCTGATAAGACCATTCAGTGCCCTGTGAGTTACGAGAGCAACTATCAACACGTTTGTCTCTGGTGTAAATACCGGCATGATTCAACAGAATATCTTCTGCCAAGTACAGATTCCACTCGGTACACAGAGGTCTTCATCTGCTGTTTTAACATAACAATACCCGAGTCCGTGACATTCCCTATAAGGTGCCCTTGTAGATATAAATGCAGGACAGCCAAGTGAGGTCACATCATCAAATGAGGTCATATTAGAAACCATTATAATCACATAGACACACAGACACATACACTTCTTCTTCTGTTGTCTATCGAAATCCGATGACGATGTTCACTCCATTAACGGTGAGATCTTTGATGACTATACAGTCCTATCCTGGACCCACAAGCTCTATTGCAGGTGGGACATGTATATGTAGTAGTGGTAGCAACCGTGACTGCATTTCTCCCGGCTCTCTTCTGCTGTCTTCTGGTTGTTCTTTCCATCTCCAGAATACGAACCCCGTCCCATAACAGCTGTCACCACGTGCTACGGTCAGCAGCAACATCCTCCAGGTCCTCGGGTCTGATCTTGCACTTCCTTAAAGCATTCTTCATCTCATCCTTATAGCGCTTCTTCGGCCCTCCAGCTGAGCGGCGACCATGATGTAACTGGCCGTGTAACACTCTGCGGGGTAGCCGACATGGGGGCATCCTTATCACGTGTCCCAGCCACTGCAGCTGACGCTGGGTGATCATGGCCTCGATACTCCTGCAGTTGGTCTTTACAAGTATTTCAGTGTGAGGTACCCGCACACGCCAGGTAATTCCCAGAATGTGCTGGAGACAGCTGATGTGGAAGCGCTCCAAGGACTTGATGTGACGGCTGTAGGTTACCCAAGCTTCACAGCTATAAAGGAGGGTGGTGACACAGACCGCTTGGTATACGGCGACCTTTGTGGAGGGACGAAGGCTCCTGTGCTAAAAGACTCTACACGGAAGTCTCCCAAAGGCAGCTCTCTCTCTCTCTCTCTCTCTCTCTCTCTCTCTCTCTCTCTCACACACACACACACGCACACACATACACACACACACACACACACACACACACACACACACACACACACACACACACACACACACACCGTATAACCATATAACAATTACAGCCGAATTCTTACTCTCACCCAGTACCGGCGACCTGCACTCAGCCCATAACCCTCCATTCCTTTCCCGTCCATATATCAATCCAATTTAAATTTAACCGACAACATCGAATCTGCCTCAACCACTTCTGCTGGAAGCTCGTTCCACACAGCTACTACTCTCTGAGTAAAGAAGTTCCCCCTCGTGTTACCCCTAAACTTTTGCCCTTAACTCTCAACTCATGTCCTTTTGTTTGAATCTCCCCGAATCTCAATGGAAAAAGCCTATCCACATCAACTCTATCTATACCACTCATAATTTTAAATACCTCTATCAAGTCCCCCCTCAACCTTCTACGCTCCAAAGAATTAAGACCTAACTAGCTCTAACTTACTCTTAGACGAAACAGCCTTACATCAAATGGTCGCCAATAATGGACAACATTTGTCTCTAAATGAGAACAAAAGGCCATTCCCAAACATTTGAGACAGATTGCTAAACTGTGGAATTTAGCTTCAATAAGTGGCGCATTCACCTAGTAGTCACAAACGAGTCTGAGGTCACATTAACTCCACTGTTAAAATAGTATTCTGCCAGACAAATGATGCTTTAAAGATCAAACATCATGCATTAACGTTTGAATATTTCTACTTTAAAGACATAGGAGAATTAGGCCTTTCAGCCCATTGCGCATTTCATCATGGTTGATCCATTTCCTACTCAACCTCATTCTCCAGCCTTCTTCCGATAAAGTACTTGTCAAAATGCACTTTGTGGCCTAAATACAAGTAGACTGAGTATTCCGTTAATATTCTTGTTAGTTTCTTCATAAAACAATTCAATTCACAACTTATTAATTACATAATGCTTAGCGGTGAGTTCACAGCAGGCTGTACGTAATAAATACTATTTTCAATAGAGAGGACAGTTTTCTTCACAACAAGAAAGCAGGTGAACTTGCTGATTGGAAATACTTTTTGCTAAATAGAAGTTCTCTTGAAATTGGTATTTAACTGTCATGGGCACAGTCAGCTGGGTTCTTTCACATTGACAATTCGTGTTCACTGTTGCCCCAAGTGTAAATGAGGTACGACGCCACAAATGGAGTGCACACACAGAGTCTCTCTCTCTCTCTCTCTCTCTCTCACACACACACACACACACACACACACACACACACACACGCACACAGGCAAATAAATACCAATGCATGCATTAAATTATTTCC
Source organism: Mobula birostris (assembly GCF_030028105.1). Lineage (NCBI taxonomy): Eukaryota > Metazoa > Chordata > Chondrichthyes > Myliobatiformes > Myliobatidae > Mobula > Mobula birostris. The sequence goes on along the minus strand of NC_092382.1, from coordinate 22,138,561 downwards.
CTGACCGTTCCTTCCTCTTCCCTTACTGAACCCGTTAAACAGGGTATTTTACGACTGATCGGACCATCGATAAAGTGACAGAAGAAGCAGAAGAGATATTTAAACAGCCGCAGTACCATGTTGCAGAAACTAGAGAAAGAAAATGAATCGTGAGTTGGGAGAATATAGTGTAATTGCTCAGTCTGCAGGAGAGCAAAGTACTTATTACGCAGCAGGCTTCAGGCTGAAAATGAAGAGAGAGTTTATGTGCATTTCACATGAAATGAAGAACTAGTGAGAGAGAACGACAGCAGTGTAGAGACAATCAACCAACGGGAGACATTCAGTCGGATAATATGAGACTGCTGGCTTAAATTTCTATAGATTGTCGCCGGTAAAATGTTGAAGGATGGTTCCGTTTGTAGCCACCTGTCTCTGGTGCAATGTGAGAGTGCCGGGTTCATGTTGTAGACATCAGTCCCTGTTTCAGATTGAGAGTGTGGGCTTCTGTATGTGTCACTCTCTGGTTCATTCTGAGAGCAGGTATTTCATTCTCTATATGTCAGTCTCTGCTACAGTGTGAGAGTGTGGGTTTCTGTCTGTATCTGTCAGTCTCTGTTACACTGTGAGATTTTGGGGTTCATTCTGTATCTGACAGTCTCTGCTCGAGCATTACGTGTGTCGTCTCGGTCCTGTACCTTTGAGCCTCTGATTCAGTGTGAGCGGGTCTATTTTCCTCCTTCTTTCCCGCTGTTCCTCAAATTCAGTAAAAACTCCTAAAATAGATTCTGTATTCCCTGAGCTATTTTTAGAACAAGAGTCTCCTGCAGTTGGTTTATGTTAAAATTGTGAGAGAGACAGTGCACTGATGAATGATGACGGTTTTATGGAGCAGTACATCCTGTGTAATAGAGTCATATGCCAAACAGACCATTCGGCCCGGCGTCATTCTGCATGCGATTCGTTGCTAAACCAAATAGAGCCAATCGAACAGCACCTGATCCGTAAATTTCTACGCTTTGGCAAAACAATCTCTGAAACCTTGAATGAAAATAAGGAAAATAAATATTTTAGTTAATTTAATTAAATAAGAAGACAACTAAATTGATAAATTTATCAAAATAAAACGCACAGAGGCAGCGAGTTTCATGTTCGAGCAGCATTTCTCCTAACAGTTCTGAATTGCGCCCTTCACCGTGTATTCCGCACTCTTTGCTGATTCTGTCACCTATTCCTCAATGTGCACCAGACCATGAATTAACTGAAGTTATTTCCCACTCATAAATAATATAATATTCATTTCGATTTTCTTATGACAGCTTCGGACTGCTCTGCAATATGCCATCCATTTTTCATTGATAAAATTGTGACAGCCTTCTCCTGTGCAGCGCAGAAAGAGTTTGTGAGCGGGAATGCGAGGGAGGCTCAAGTTTCACATTTGGGATCATCCAGAGCTACACACTGCAGCACGCTCTTGACCGAAGAATCCTGAGAGTGTGACGTCACTGATTACATCACTGCACAGCTGGGAGTGTTCCCCTCGTCAGGGACAGGGTGTGCGGAAGTGTTACTCCTGTGCTACAGGATGCAGGGTCCTATATTACACCCATCAGTGCAGAAGAACGAGATCAATGGGGGTGAATGGACAGAAGATGATGAATGGACTCATATTACAATGTGAATACAATACCTGGACATGTTGGGATCGTGGGAATAGCGGAGTACAGGAACAAGCCCTTTTACTCACTACTTCTGCGCTCAACAAGATACCGAATGAGACTAAACTCTGTTGACTGTACATGATCCATCTCCATTCATTCACTGCATGCTCATGTGCGAAGCCAACAACATCGTAAACAACAATGTATTACCGACTGCCACACTTCAAGTCAAGTCAGGTCGTCACTTTTTATTGTCATTTCAACCATATCTGCTGGTACAGAACATAGCTAAAATGAGACAACGTTTTCCAGGACCATGGTGCTACACGAAACAATACAAAAACTACACTGAACTACATATGAAAAAACACAAAAACTACACTAGACTATAGACTTATCCAGGACTGCACAAAACAGTGCAGAACCTACAATAAATAACAATAAATAATAAACAGGACACTTGACAGATTATCCAGGCACACACCATTATCTGTGCAAAAAAAAACAAAGTTGTCCCGCACATCTCCTCTAAGCTACTCTCCTCTCGCGTTAAATACAGACCATCACGAACTTGATATTTCTATCTTGGCCGCAACAATTCACCTTCTAGGCCTCTCATAACTCTATCACCTACTGCCAGGCCTCCCCTCAGCCTCTGTGCTCAGGAACGGGAGGTCGAGGGACCATCCAACAGTCCTCTTGTTGACGGACCAGAAGTGGAAAGAGTGAGCAGTTTCAATTTCATTCATGTTAACCTCTTTGAGGATCTATCCTGGGCCCAAATATATTGATGCAATCTCAAAGAGAGCACAACTACAGCTATATTTCATTCAGTTTGAGGGGAATTGGTATGTCATCGTTCATTTCGACAGATATACCGTGGGGAGCATTCTAACTGAAGACACCACCGTCCGCTATGAAGGGGCCACTGCACAGGATCAGAATAGACTGCTGGAAGATGTGGACTCGTAAGGCTGCACCATAGGCCCCAGACTCCCAAGCACCCAAGACACCTTCAAATGATGATGCCTCAAAAAACTGTATCCATCAGTAAAGAGCTCACCCCCCCCCCACCCCCTCCCTCGCTTGGAGGGTACAGGAGCCAGATTACACCCCTCCCTCGCCTAGAGGGTACAGTGGCCCGACGGCACACACTCAACGTTTCAGGAGCAGCTTCTTCCCATCCGCAATCAGATTTTGGAATGGAGATCGATCCGTTGATAAAATCTTCCTCTGTATTTTTCTCTTTCATTCTGCACTGTATATTTAACTTATTTCTGTACATACTGTAGTTATTGCGTTGGACAGCTTCACTACCCCGTTAAGAGAGTGGGGAGTGAGGGACATCGGACACTTCGAAGGCCAGAGGCCGAAGATGTTGGAGCAGAGCCGGGCACAGCTGGACTGTGGCTCCCAATTCTGGTCCCATCAAGTTAGGATAGATGTAGACGTCTCCGTCATGTAGCCGAGAATATTCCTGGGAATATTTCCACCGGTAAGGAACCTCAGACCCAGGTTAGACTGGAAAAGCTGTTATGACTCGTCCTGGAGCAGAGAAGCCGAAGAAGTGTACAAAGGCTGTTGTAAATCTAGTCAAGAATAAAAGAAGAGCTTACAAAAGGTTGAAAAAGCTAGGAAATGATAGAGAGCTAGAAGATTATAAGGCTAGCAGGAAGGAGCTCAAGAAAGAAATTAGGAGAGCCAGAAGGGGCCATGAGAGGTCCTTGACGGACAGGATTAAGGAAAACCCCAAGGCATTCCAGAAGTTTGTGAAGAGCAAGAGGATAAGGAGTGAGAGAATAGGACCAATCAAGTGTGACAGTGGAAAAGAGTGTATGGAACCGGAGGAGGGAGCAGGGGCAGTTAATGGATACTTTGCTTCAGTATTCACTACGGAAAAATGATCCTGACGATTGTAGGGATGACTTACAGCGGACTGGAAAGCTTGAGCATGTAGATATTAAGGAAGAGGATGTGCTGGAGGTTTTGGAAAGCGTTAAGTTGGATAAGTCACCAGGTCTTGTATAAAGCCTACAGAAGCAACGTTCCCCAAATCATCAACGCTAAATCGAAGATTGCATTGTTGCTGCTTCCTGCACTCGTGCTGAGCTCGTCGATTTATTCAACTTTGGCTCCAGCTTCCACTCTGCCCTCAAATTCACTTTCGACACCTCTCTTCTCTTTCTGTATCTCTATTTCCATCTCCGGAGACAGTCTATCGACTGGTATATTTAACAAACCTACAGACTCACAGCAATCCGGACAGTACCTCTTTCCACCCTGTCATTTGTAAATAATGTCACCCCTTCTTTCAGCTCCTCCGTCCCCGCTGTATCTGCTCTCAGGATGAGGCTTTTCATTCCAGAGCAATTGAGATGTCCTCCTTCTTCAAAGAAAGGGGCTTCCTCTCCTCCAACATCAACAGTGCCTCACTCGCATCTCTCCCATTTCACGCACATCTGCCCTTACACCACCGTACCACCGCCCCATCACGGATAGAGTTCCTCTTGTCCTCACTTACCGCACCACAAGCCTCATTCAGCGCATAATTGCACTTCACTTCCACCACCTCCAACGGGATCCCGCCACCGAGCAAATCTTTCTATCCTCATACGACTACCGACCATTTCTGCTTCCTGCAGGGATAACTCCTTCGCTGACCCCCTTGTCCGTCCCCACTGATCTTCCTCCTGGCACTTGTCATTGCAACTGGAACAAGCGCAGCATCTGCCCTTACACCTCCTCCCTCAGGGCCCCAAACAGTCCTTCCAGGTGTGGCGACACTTCACCTGCGAGTCTGTTGGGGTCATCTACTGTATCGGTCGTTGAGAGCTCCTAGATATCAGTGAGACCTAACGTAGATCGGAAACCTCTCCCCCTCGTTGAGCACCTGCCACGAAAAGCGGTGGTCTCCCATTTCAATTCTACTTCCCATTCCCATTCTGACACGCCAGTCCGTGGCCTCCTCTACTGCCAAGGCGGTGACACACAGGTTCGAGCACTGACACCTTGTAATCCGTCAGAGTAGCCTCCAATATTATGGCATGAACATCGATTTCTCTAACGTCTGGTCATTGCCCACCCCCACCCCGACAAACTCTTCACCATTCCGCATTCATGTCTCCCTTTCACAACGTTTCCTCTAACCTGATCATCCCCACCCTCTGGTGCTCTCCCCTACCCACCCCACGTCCCTTTTTTTCCATGGACTTCTCTCTGCTCGATTCAGATTCCTCCTTCTCCAGACCTTTATTTCTTTCTCCAATCAACTTCCCAGCTCTTTATTTCACCCCTCCCTCTCTCCCGGTTACATCTATGAACTGCCACCTTAACTATTCCCCACCCAGCCACAGCTTTTTAATCTGACTTTTCCCCTTCCATTCCAGTACCGATGAAAGGTCTCAGCCCGAAATAAATGGCTGTTTACTCTTTTCCACAGATGCTGCCTGGCCTGCTTAGCTTCTCTGGCATTTTGTGTGCGTTGCTTTGGATTTCCAGCATCTGCAGACTCTCTGGTGTTTGGTATATCCGTTTGAATTTATTGACCTGCGTCTCCACGGAGCCGACGAAAAAGCCGGCATAGCTCGGACCCATGCGAGTGCTCATGGCCACACCTTTTGTTTGCAGGAAGTGGGAGGATCTAAAGGAGAAATTATTGAGCGTGAGGACACGCTCCGCCAGACGGAGGAAAGTGATGGTGGAATGGAAGTCGTTGGGTTTGGTGTCCAGATAGAAATGGGGGAGCTTTGGGAACATCATGGTCGGGATGATGTGTATAGGGACTGGACATGGGCCAGGGCACCTGAAAACATTGAAAAGATCCAAAGCGTGTGAGCTATCATGGATGTGTATAGGAAGGGAATGAACCATGGGGGATAAAACTGATTCAGGTTATACAGATATGAGTTCAGTGGGGCGGAACAAGCTGTAACAGGCATGTTTGAGGCTATTGGGTACGAGGTAGAAGCGGGAGACGCCGGGGGCAGGAACTGTGAGGGTGTTAGAGTGGAAGTTGATCCCCAGAGCTAATAAGGTCAGCGATGGTATGGAGACAATGGCCTGGTGCTCCGTGGTGGGGTCTCGTTGGAGGAGTAAGTGAGAGACGCTGTCTGAGAGATGTCGCTGGGCTTCCGTAAGATAGATCGGTCTGAAAGCAAATTAATCTGTCTGAATTTTAAAGCAATAATCAAGCACCTGAAATTAGAAGTGAATTCCGGATTTTGTTACAGGTCAAGTTATAAATATTCTCATAGCAATAACTAAACTGAAATGACTGCTAACCTAACCTTTCTGCAACCTTGTTTTTGGAGGGCAACGTGAAGCAAAGTGGCAGAACATATTGAGGGATTCCGTCTGGGTAGCCTCCAACCTGATGGCATGAACATTGACTTCTCTAACTTCCGCTAATGCCCACCTCCCCCTCGTACCCCATCCGTTATTTATTTATATACACACGTTCTTTCTCTCACTCTCCTTTTTCTCCCTCTGTCCCTCTGACTATACCCCTTGCCCATCCTCTGGGTTTCCCCCCTCCCCCTTTTCTTTCTCCCTGGTCCTGCCGTTCCATGATCCTCTCATATCCCTTTTGCCAATCAACTGTCCAACTCTTGGCTCCATCCCTCCCCCTCCTGTCTTCTCCTATCATTTCGGATCTCCTCCCTCCCCCTCCCACTTTCAAATCTCTTCCTAGCTCTTCCTTCAGTTAGTCCTGACGAAGGGTCTCGGCCTGAAACGTCGACTGTACCTCTTCCTAGAGATGCTGCCTGGCCTGCTGCGTTCACCAGCAACTTTGATGTGTGTTGCTAGAATTTCCAGCATCTGCAGAATTCCTCGTGTTTACGTTGTTACTAGTTCGACGTTTTTGTAGTGAGATATCAATTCTGGATTGCACAATATGTTTCCAGACATTCCGAATTACACCAAGGGGCAATTTTAACCTTGGGGCTCGATCATAATATGTTGCTCTAGTTATTGGGACGTTTGTGTAAAGTGATTTGGAATGGCATTAAATTGTCCGTTTAAGGGGGCATAGTTCACTGTCAGCACGTCACTTTTATTTTGAGTTAATACTGGGTAGATAGACTTAAGAAAAATAACTGAATTGAATTGGCGATATTTCTGACGTCCTTCACAGAAAGAGCAGCAAAAATCTTTACGTTTTTTCCGTCTAAATTTGCAATGTGTAATTATGGTAATTTATAATAAATGGTGTGTAGTACTACTTATTAGACAATCTGTACTGCTCTTGCTTATTTTAATATAACGCCAGTCAATGTTTTCCGAGAACAAGGACAGACGTCCGGATTTCCAGACGCGTCACGCTCTTTTCACGATAGCCTGATGACACATGCAGCGTGACAGAGAGTGACCAGAGTGATTGTGATCGAGTAAGAGAGAGGCATCGAGCTTTTGGAAATACTGTACAATGTGAATTTCGCGTCACAGACGAGCACACAGAAATATTTAAATATCTTGTCAAAGAAAATTCGGTTAAGAAAAAAAAATTGGGGAATGACGTTTTTGATCCGAGGTTTACAGTTTAAAATCAAAGAACAGGTTTTGAAGACTTGAGAAACTGACGGGATGTGATGTGGAATCAAAACAAGTTCCAGTAGATCATGAGACTACAGCAGCAGAATTAGCCGTTCAGGGAATCGATTCAATTATATTGTGCGCTTCGACGTTTGCTGAAACTGGAAAGTTTCAGCCAGACAGAGAAAAGAGTAATAAATCTCACGTTTACATGCTGGTATAGTAGGCAAACTGGAACATTAAATAAAGGGAAAATTCCGAACAAGATGGAAAGAGAATGATGTTGAGATGGCAGACACGGCCGAGTCACTCCAAAGGTTCGGATAATGCACACTTTCAGACTAAATCTCTTTGTTTTCAATACCGGATGTTACAGTGATATAACGTGCAAGGTAAAACGCATTTTTTCAGAAGGAAAATATCCAAGCAATCTAATCTATATTAAAAAATAGTTTTTTTTTCTCTGAAATGACGGAAAGGCGGAGCTGCTGGGAACAGCAATGTTTTCCGGAAGTTCAACTTATATTTGTTGAAATGGGAAAATTATTTCACCCTTTCAACTGAGTGGTACAGACTTCTAAAATGTTTCCAAACTAAAACAGCGGGGTAGAGTAGAACAACTTTCAACTGCTCTCTGAATTTTGTCTGGGTCACTCCGTAAATAAATGTATTCGTGCAGCTGCTGAAATTCTGGATCACAGAACCCCAAAACTGTGCCTGGAAAAGCCGAATAGACATTTCCAGGTCTGTGTAGAGGCATCGCATGAGAATGAAGACCAGAGTGCTTGTCGCCCAACAGAGAAGGAAACTCGCCGACAGGCTGAAGAGCAGAATGATGGATTGTCTCCGACTCTCCATCTCCGGATCTCGCTGTTTCCCGCAATTTCCCCGTCCCTTGAGTCCCCTGCGGACTCTGCTCGCCGCCAGTATCTGTCTGACGGTCAGAGCATTGAGGGTCAAAATGAGGAAGAAAGGAAGTAGCGGATTTAACAGACGGTCCACCCAATAAAACCCCTCAAACCCTTCGGTGAAAGCAAGTGCGGGTCTACCGAAACAGACCCAGTTACCGTTCAAAAAACCTGTTGTTTCCATATACAGGAAGTAAAATGGGATGTTTTTTAAACAAAGACCGACAAATATTGCGCCAATCACCAAACCCGCGATTTTGGGGATGCAGTATTTCGTTTTAAGTTTAGCCGAACAAATGGCCACAAAGCGATCGAAAGTGAAGGCGACAGTGAACCAGACGGAGCAATCAACGGCCACGTGACACATGACGTAGTGGACAAGGCAGAACGGAGCGTTGTCCAGGACAGTGTCAAATCCGTATGCTCGACCCATCCGGTAGAACAGGACTTCGATCATCACCACCATTAGATCCGCCGCAGCCATCGCCACCAGGTAGTGCGTGATACATTTGGAGAGACCGCATTTTCCTCGGCAGAGAATGATGATTGCCACAAGGTTAACTGCAGTGAAACAAAAAAGACCAAAAAAAAAGAATAAGGAAAATCAAACGGATTTTGCGTACAAATAAAGCCATGATTTGTTCGCTTGAAATAAAATCCATCGTTTATCCTTGCTGGACATTATCAGTGGAAGTAAAGAACACCTGTGTTTATGCGGTTTGTTTGAAAACCTGACCGCAGCATAAAGCGCTTTACAGTAAGTAGCACATGCTCACATTATCTCCTCACGATCACAGATGCAGCAGCGATGAGTAGAGGCCAGGAATGAGAGAGCACAGAAACGCGCCCTTCGGCTCAATATCTCCATGCTGACCGACATGGCCATCTGAGCCGGTCCCGTTCGCTCGCGTTTGGAACACCTCTCTCTAAGGCTTTCACATTTGTCAAAATATCCAACTGTATTTTAAATATTGTTAATGACTCTGCATCGCCCATTTCCTTTGTCAGGCTCTTCAATACACAGAGCAACTTCTGTGTAGGAAAACGTGGCTCGAAATCCAACTACATTTCTGTCCTCTGATTTTAAATATACCCACTTTTGCTCACGATTACCCAACCCCACGGAGACGAATGACTGGCTCTATACATTATCGTGGTTTTATGCACCTCTATTAACCCATCGGCCAATCACCTGCCTTAAGGAATAAAATGCCACTCAGCCGAACCTCTCCCTGTAACTCAGGCCCGAGAGTCTCCGCAGCTTCTTTGTAAATACTGTCTGCTCTCCTTTCAGCGCACTCCTGCCTTTCCGATAACAGGGCGACCAAAACTGTTCACAGAACTCCAAGCGCGGCATCTCCAAGCAGAGAGGTGATGTAATTAAAGTGCGCTCCTAAGCTTCTTTCCGAAGTCTTAGTTACTATTCGATTGCAAGGTCAGATTCTGAAACCAAGAACCTGCACCCCAGCAAAGTTCCCTTTATTTTTTTTACTGCTTCGGGGACAAACCATTGCTCTGAGCAGAACATTTTTACACGGCACTTTAAATGTGAGTTTTTTTTAAAAAATCTGTAATATGCATGTCGAACAATGACAAGACATAACACACAACACGAGTAACGTTGTTAGGCAGTCACATCTGACAGCGAGTGTGCCAAAGTAGACTGTTTTGACTGAACGGCGTTGGTGGTTTCTGTCTCTATTGTTACCATTTTTGACAGTGTTGTAGCTTGAAACAATGACAATGCAAATACGCTGAAGCTCTAAAACTTTCCAATGTAAATGCGGTATGTTCAGTATTTAGCACATTTATGGATTATATTCAGTAATACAGTTAATTTCACAGTATCTAATAATGATATTAACAAAGATTTTAAAAATATATTTACCGAGTGACCCATTTCAGTTATGGCGCAGCTGCGTGCACGCGCATCTTAGGGGGAACAGAGCTGACACCAAGAAACATAGATAAGAATTTGGTGACTGAAAAAACTTGGGAATTGTCAAAGAACAGAAAATGGAACGTCCTTTAATTGAACAGTGCTGGGAGGGAAAAGTAGAAGGGGAAAAGTTGAGTTTACCTTCCAGAAAGAGGGAAGAGAATTTTTTGGTGGAAATTGGTAAATTTGCAATTGGGCGCTCAGCCGCTGGAAGTTGCGTGTGTGTTTGTGGAGCGACAGGAGTTTCCGGATCACAGCTGTGGTGGCGCATCGTTTACGGTGAAATGGAACCCTACCGCCCGATTTGAATTCCTGTCTTTAGCCGAGTCTCTTTCACCCTTCCCCAACAAACTGGCCTCGGTGACGAAGCACACGACACTACCAAGTTGTTGTAAAGCCGTATTTGTTTCACAAATGTCCTTTAGGGAAGGAGAATATTGGCCTTTATCTGGTTCTTATGTGACTGTAGAGACAAGAATCCTGTGGATTGTTACGTTAATCCTCTGATCGGGGAAATTAGAGAGGTGCTAATAACATCAGAATTGCCTGTGATGCTCACTGCCCGTGAACCCGAACAGGAAAAGGGAACAGAATTTCGCAAGTTGAAATCAAAGCTATTTACTGTGAGTTTAAGCGTTAATCGACTGCTCACGAGACAGGGTTGGAAGGAATGAGATTCGCTGATGACAGGAGGTTTTGATAGACATGGATTGTGTGTGTTATGTCTGTACAGTTAGAAGCCTCACGTCACAAATGAGAAGACTACAGGCAGTTCCAGTGACAAGTCTGCATGACCCAGGTTAACATATCAACAGGGCAGGAGACGGAGAGGTACGAGACAGCATTTTAGGGATGTTTAATAAACAGCAATTAAAACAACATCAGCAGTAGCTGAGACTACGTCCACACTACACCAGATAATTTTGAAAACGCCGCTTTCGAGTAAAAAATGACAGGCGTCCACACTACGCGTTTTTCAAAATATCTCCGTCCACATTAGACGGATATTTGGGCGAATCTCCTCCCACTAGGCATGCGCAGGACACACAGAAAACAAGTGAAGAGAAAACGGTGTACTTGGTGCGCGTTTGTCCAGTTAGAGTCGAAAAACTTAAAAGGACTTGCTCTTGGCTCTCGCGCAAGAGGACTTAAAACTAAAAAAAAAAACAAATACTGGAGCGTATGGAGGCAACCGACAGGGAGTTCACCGACAGTATGACCCGGCTGACGACGAGCATTGAAAAACTGATTAACTCTGTTGCATTAATAAAGCACCTTGTTAAATATATAAAACGTCTGCATCGGTGTTATCTTTTATTTCCATACAATGTCACATTAGGCTGTTACACATCTATTGTCGGAGAAGTACTTGCATAAGTAGGTGAAGCACCTTCATACAAGCAAGGTCAGAAAACAGGGCAAAGTGAATATACTTATTTATTCAGTAAGCTATGGGTTACTTACGTAAGTAAGGTATTTGGTGAGTACATTTCTAACCCTTCTGGCTTCAGTCTCGTTACCGTCTGTTCTGAAATTGATAGGTGGTTGAGTTCAAGAAAACAACGAAATGCCGCGCTGCGGCGATCTGTTCCGGCGCGTCATGACAGCGTTTGTCAATAGTCAAAAAAGTTCACTTTACAAATTAACTCTCACGCCGTTCACACCGACTGCCCGTTATAACAGCCGTCCGGCAGTGCTTGCGCAGCACCAAGCAGAAGCAGAAAAAGTATTGCTGTTGTGGTGTTGTCATTACAGCGTTTTTAAATCTCCCCATTTACCCCGTACACACTACAACGGGTATTAGGCGTTTTCAGATTTATTCACTCTGGAGATCGTTGCTGAAAATCTCCGTTTTCGGGGGATGAAAATGCCGTTTCAGTATGGAGAGAAGGTCAGAACGAAGAGAAAAAGTTTCGTTTTCAAAATTATCCGGCGTAGTGTGGACGTACCCTAGAGACGCGTGAGGTCTCTGCTTCCGTATAAGTAACAGAAAGGTACTTACCTGGGATACCGACAAATATAATCACTGTGTAACAAATAGTCCTCTCATCAAGCATTGTTAATCCAGACTGTTAGTATTTACAGTTCTGTTCCGAATGTTCCCAATTTCTAAATGTTATAAAAGTTGTAAATAGCCGGTAAATAAACTTAAACGGTTATATCAAAGCCCAAATAGCAGATTTCTTTTGCGCCTACTAGGTAAAACTCTTCACCGATCACACGTTGTTCAGAGTCCACCGCGTCTGAATGTTTCCGTCCTAAATGTAGCTGAAGCACAGAATGACATTCTTTTATAAAATAATCGGTTACAAAATGATGAAAACAACTCGTACATGGACTGGTGCTAATTACTGCTAATTAGCAATTATTTCTCTACTTTAACGAACCGTAATGCCAATGGGGAAATAACACGCCTTATTTCATTGAACTGGACGCAACACCAGTCTTAAAGCCTCAAGAGACGGCCGATGCTGGGATTGCAACACCAAGTACGATGTTGTCAAACTACTCCGGCAATGACAGGACATTATCTGAGCATCGCTGGTGGCGACAGTAGTCTGTAATCCTGTTGTTGAGTCCACCTCATCAGCGCTGATTCCACTGGAACATTGCGAGTGGATCCTCTGCCTTGTTATTTCTCTGTGATGGCGCACCTTTAATGTCATTCACTTACTCTGCTCCGGTGATTTATTTCTGGAGATGATACATAAACATCGTTTTTTTTTTTCTGGCGCAAACCCTCACTGTTTGCACTGTTACCGAGTCAGTAGCAAACATAGATGTTGGGAAATATGCAGAGCGAAATGCAAACCAATGACCCCAGCATTAAAAACATTATCGGCTGATGTCCCAGAGACAGAGAAAAATAGAAAGCATTGTATCAACAGCAGTTTAAATGCAAATAAGTACTAGTAACAATATTACAGACTCACCAGAGGATTTTCGAAGTTGGATTTCAGAAAGAAATTGACTCAGAGAAAAAGTGCGTATGAAGCTGCTGAACAGAGATGAACTGCGCTGTGGAACATCAATACACGCGCACAGCGAAACATCAGGATATATAAAGCGAGCTATTCCTGAAACTCGCTGTTCTCGGGTTTAGATAGAGAAACATACAGAAGTAGGGGACCTGGGTTGTTTGACATTTCATGAAACATCAGATTACAACACGAATTCTTCGTCAATTGCGGACACTGGGAACAGAGAGTTGGTCCAAAGAGAGACGAATTCGAAAGAACACAGCATTCTGAAACCAGCATCAATAACTGAGGTTTCGGCTGTGCAGTGGCTTAAAATTACAGCTGCTCAAATATCTGCGTGTCAGGGAAAGGGGATTAATGGTATATCAGGGGTTCTCGCACTAATTCTCGAAGATTTTTGTGTGCGCTTGAGAATAAAATGGTTAATTATGTCGAGGATCTGGATTCTTTGAAGGGTCAACATAAGTTGTCTCGACCACAAAAAAAAACAACTGTCCATATTCGTCCGCAGATGCTGCCTGATATTAAAAGTTCCGCCAGCATCGTGCCTGTAGCTTATAGATTCATTCACAGGGGTTTCTGAGCTTACTCAAGGCCAAATCAAGTGCTGCCAACTTCAGAAGTTAATTCCAAATTGATTTTTAGAATATACTATGTTGTTTTGGCAACTTATTGCTTAACTCACTGGCTAGATTTGCACACAAAGCGCGGTATATATTTCTGCCTACAACAGACTATGAGAGGAATGGGAAGTGGTCCCATATTGATGCCACGCCACATCCAGGCTGATGGAGGTACATTTCCCCCCGCTGGAGATCATGCCGCAGTTGCATTTGGTAACAGAGTCACAGAGCAGAGAATCATAGAGCAGTACGGCACTGAAACAGGCCCTTCTGCTCATCTGTCAGTGCCGAACTTACACTCTCCCTAGTCCCATGGGCATTGCATCCGGACCACGCCGTCCATAACTATCCCATTGCTCTTTAATGTTGAAATCGGTCCCGCATCCACCATTTCCGTTGGAAGCTCGTTCCACAGTCTCACTGCCTTGAGAAGATGTTCCACCGCATATTGCCCTGAAATATTTCACTTTTCACCCGTAACTTATGAGCTCTCGTCTACTCTAGTCGAACCTCAGTGTAAAACGCCTGTTTGTATTTGCCCTATCTCTGCCCTTCACAAATTTGTACATCTCTTTACAAAAGTTCCCGCTGACTCCAAAGCTTGGGGGAACCGGAACCTATTCCTAACCTACTGGATCTTTTCCTCTAACAGCGGCCCTCAAGTCCCTGCATCATCCTCGCAATTTCTCTCTGCACTCTGTCAAAATAATTGGTATCGCTCATGCAAGTAGGCGACCAGAACACATACAATGCTCCCTATCAGGCATTACCAACATCTTATACAACCTCTACAGAGCATCGCAACTCCTGTACACATCACTCTGATGTCTGAAAGCCAATGCACCAATAGTTCTCCTTCCGACCCGATCTGCCTGTGAAGCCGCTTTCTAGGAATTATGAACCGGTCTTACCAGGTCCCCCTGTTATACCGCAGTACAGACTGCCCTGTCTTTTACAGTGTAAGTCCTGCCACGGTTTGCCCTCCCAAAGCGATACACCACATGCTTACCTGTATTCAAGACCATTAGCAACTCCTGCTGTCAACTTCTCATCCAATATTGGTATCATTCGCAAATCTGCAGATTCAATTTATCAGATTATCACTCAGATCGTTGATATGTATGACAAACAACAATGGACCCAGAGCAACACCTGCTTTACACCAGTAACTACAAGCCTCCAGTTAGAGAGACCACCATCTACCAGCACTCTCTGGATTCTGCCTCTGAGACAGGGGTGTCCAAACGTTTTATGCCATGGAGCCCGACCATTAACGGAGGGGTCCGTTGACACCAGGAAGGGAAACCCTGCTGTAAGCCAATCTTGAATCCAAATTACTACTTCATCCACAGTGCCAAATGACTGAAGACACCGGACCAACCTCTCATGCCGGACATTGACAAAGGCTTTGCTAAAGTTAACCGGACAAAAGCCTTCATCAGCTTTCCTGCTAACCTCCCCGAAAAAACTTCGCAATATTGGTGAGGCACGCCCTAACACGCACAGGCCTATATCGACGAACAATCCCGAATCAGACGCCGACTGACCAAACACCTACATGTTCGGTCCGTTATATCTACCAATGTCGGGTTCAACGCCTTATTTCCACAGTCTTTCTTAAGTAAGAGAATACATTAGCAATCCTCCAGTTCTTCAGCACCTCACCCGTGATAAACGTTGGTAGAACCAACACGTCGGCAGATTGTGGAAATGAAAACATGTTGAAATTTTATTTTCAGTTATACAATAATGAGCAGTTTGCCATTGGTTATCTAACCTGGGCTTGGACTGCGCTATCAATCTCAGCACTGAGTGCATTATTGATCTGGCTGTAGGACCACACAGGATGTGGTGGACATTTTGAAAATCATTGGGATAGATGGGTTCTTGGAGAGAGAAGGCATACACCACGCGTTACTGCAGGAAGCGAGTGGAGAGATCACTGCGCCTTTGTCGCTAATCTTTCCGACCCCACTGGCCACCGCAGCAGCATCAGATGATTGAGGCGAGGCAAATGCTTTTCCTTTGTGTAAGTAAGGGATTGGGGAAAACGCTGGCAGTTATAGGCGAGGGAGTCTTCCTTCCATGCTTGGCGAATTATTGGAGAACATTATGAGAGACAGGATTCACAAGCGTACTGTATAGCGAAGCGAGGGGTGTTTAAAATTCAGTCAGCAGGGAATTCTGAGGGGGTTCATGAGTCAGACTGATTGCTTTGAATTAAGAAGAACAGTATATCTGCGAGAGATCGCTGCCCGTTGCGTCTGTACTTCAGAAAGGCGTTTGATAAGTTCCCCATGGCAAACTCGCTCAGCACGTCACGAGCCATGAGATTCAGGCAAACACAGGTGAACACAGAGCTGACCTCCCATGGATTGCGCAGTGTGCTCGGAGATGTAACACATGCTGCCGGGAGGTCGGCGACCAGTGGATTCTCACTGGGATCAGTTCAGAGAGCTCTGCTCTTTATCATTTTTATAATCCTCTCCTTCACTTTTTGCCCGTAACTCTCTCCTTGTCGGCCATAGTAACAAAGTAGTCAGTGATCATTTCATGTAAACCTACCACTCCCTTTGGATTTCAGTGTGTCACCGCTTTCCTGACATCCATTTTCTGTCTGTGTATTTTCCCTTCCTGGTGACCATTGTCACCCCGCTTCCTGGTGACGATACTAAATCGACGCTTCACTCTCTCCCCGTTGACAATTTGAAATTCTGGCATTTTAACTCCATCCCTAGCTCCTGCTTTTAATCAGCACAAAACTTACTCCCTGGTGTTGGCCAGAAGAAACTACAGTCTAATCAAGGACAGGGGACGCAGGCAAACTAGGTGTCTTTGCTTCCACCCATTTTGTGGACTCTGAATTGATTCTTGCTTTTGGCTAATCTAATCCGAGCAATTGAATGTGGATACAAGCAGCAAGGTGATGACCTGCTAAACCTGAGGCCATTCTCAGAGGAGTAGCTACTTGTTATGTAAAATGTCAGACCTACCAAGGAAGCAACCTGTAATCTCGCGAGACTCTGTCTGGACAACAGGAATTCTGCAGATGCTGTAAATTCAAGCAACACACATCCGAAGGGTCTCGGCCTGAAACGTCAACTGCACCTCTTCCTAGAGATGCTGCCTGGCCTGCTGCGTTCACCAGCAACTTTGATGAGACTCTGTCTGGGTCGCCTCATTTAACTGTATTGGACCAGTCAGAGTGTAAAGGCTGAAAGACGCAAGGGTGGGCAGAATGAGGAAACAGTGTTGGTTGTAGCCCTGTACAATGACCAATGAGAAGGTCACTCAGGTAGGTTAGGTGACCTTGAGTCAATGGGACGGAGATCCAACAGTCCAGTCGATGAGGAACAGTAGAAGACTCGGGAACTCCAAATACGCAGGCGCGATAACTCTCCAGCAGCCAGAGACCTACCGCCGCGGATAAGGTGGACCCCACGGACACGTGGTGAGCGGGACCACAAGCAACACCTGGACAGCCTAGTCACCTTTTCCCGGGTAATAGCTTTTCTCTTCATTCACTGTTCATCGAGTGTCGGGAATTCTAGAAGAGTGCACAAAGGGAGATAGTTTGTGAACCCACGCTTTTTAGTTCAGACAATCGCAGGTACTCATCGGCAAACACAGATTCTGTGTGCCTCACTGATCATTATTACAAAGGGTGATTTTTGTAACAGAACTGGCGTGCCTGTTGGGGCTGGAGGACAAATCTCTTTGTTCAGCGGGAGAGTCGAGTCGGACCGCGTAGATGAGGTACAGAGAGATCTGGGACTGGGTAGTGAGCTGTTACTTCACCAACCCCCCCAACCCCCCAGGATGAAGAATTTAGGAAATTTTGCAGGTCCAAAAGACTTGCATTGTTTTGAATGTTGGCTGACTGACGAAAAGTTTAAATAATTACAGAAATCAATAGTAGTTGCTTGTTTAATGGAGGATTTGATAAAATTACAAGAAAATGCTAAGGCAGAATGACACGGATGAGAAAGGGAAAAGGAATGTCAACATAAAGCAGAAGCCGAGCGAGAGAGGTTACAACAGGAAGTCCTGGGATATCGGCAAAGAGCTGACGCCGAGCGAGAGAGGTTTGGAGGAGAACACAAAAGGCTCCAAAAGGACGGCGAAACCTTCCGAGAAAGGGTTACTGAGTCACAGGGTCAGAGAGGTGCGCGCTGGATGCATATGAACCAGTTTGAGTTAACGTGTGAGAAATTACTTAAAGAAAAGGTCCGCGATGCGCCGCCCGCTGACGTGATCCTTCAGTTTACTCTATGTTGCAGTGACGGGTCACTTTGAAGGAGGAAGCCCTGCCAGTGATCTCACTCACGTTCGAGAAGTACAATAAAATTAATTGTTAATCTTCACGCTCAATGGTGAAAGTTTGCTTTCATTCATGAAATACCTGAATATATAGCATATTGTTTGCGCGAAGTCACGATAACCCGTCCAGTTCAGGAAACTGTCAATATGACAAATTTGGGGATGAAGGCAATTCCCTGGATGACGTCATTAATATTAATACGGAAGTTTTTTTTCAGCATAACATGGATATGCAATCGCTGGTGGAAAGTGCTGGTACTGCAGGGGAACTCTACGTGCAATCTAATCGTACAGTAGAAGTTCTAAACGCAAAATTAATACTTCCCGTCTGCTGCTGTTCTCCATAAATAATGTCGATATTCTCATGTACGTGTTACGTACCCCGTAACTGGGTTGCCAAACCAGCAGAAATGGACCGCTCAGTTGGAGTCTGGATTACGGGAACTAAGAAAGTTTTATTAAAGAAATAAGCAACACAGTACTCTAATAGTAAGGATATAAATGCAACAGGTTAGCAATGAATAAACACACATGTACACAGAACTAGGATAAGAGGATCAATCAAGCTCTGTCGCAGTCTAGCGGTAAACATAGAAACATAGAAAATAGGTGCAGGAGTAGGCCATTCGGCCCTTCGAGCCTGCACCGCCATTTATTATGATCATGGCTGATCATCCAACTCAGAACACCGCCCCAGCCTTCCCTCCATACCCCCTGACCCCCGTAGCCACAAGGGCCATATCTAACTCCCTCTTAAATATAGCCAATGAACTGGTCTCAACTGTTTCCTGTGGCAGAGAATTCCACAGATTCACCACTCTCTGTGTGAAGAGGTTTTTCCTAATCTCGGTCCTAAAAGGTTTCCCCTCTATCCTCAAACTGTGACCCCTCGTTCTGGACAACCCCAACACCGGGAACAATCTTCCTGCATCTAGCCTGTCCAATCCCTTTAGGATCTTATACGTTTCAATCAGATCCCCCCTCAATCTTCTAAATTCCAACGAGTACAAGCCCAGTTCATCCATTCTTTCTTCATATGAAAGTCCTGCCATCCCAGGAATCAATCTGGTGAACCTTCTCTGTACTCCCTCTATGGCAAGGATGTCTTTCCTCAGATTAGGGGACCAAAACTGCACACAATACTCCAGGTGCGGTCTCACCAAGGCCTTGTACAACTGCAGTAGTACCTCCCTGCTCCTGTACTCAAATCCTCTCGCTATAAATGCCAGCATACCATTCGCCTTTTTCACCGCCGGTAAAATGATCAATCACAAGTGACAGAGTTCAGTTCAGTTCAGTTTGCAGTAATCACTGTTGTGCCATTGGGGCGGGGAGGAGAGAGAGAGAGAACGAATGAATATGCAAATCGGATTCCAAACAGACCTTCGATATTCCTCGCAGTCAGCTTTCGGGCGAGCCCTTTGTAATGTCTTCTGAGGTCACCGACTGTGACCCCTCCGTTCCAGATACGATCGTTCTTCAGCGGTGAACCCGGCACCCAGGCAAAGGCAGACACACACACCAGGTTCCAGCCCGACCGTATCTTTCCACCCTGTGCGTCTATGGGTGGTCCCGCGACCAGACATCCAAAACTCCACCAACTTGTGGGGGCACACCGCTTCCAGGGTCTCGTAATCTCGTGGTGTCGTGTGTGGTGTGCCTGTTGCCTTAGCGAACCTGTCCCGTTTTATCCCCCTGTTGGGGTATCGCCTGTCCATCAGACTTCAGTCAGTTCAGGTTCAAAGCAACCGGTCTTGACAATACTCAGACCAGTGTCTCTTTCCGTTAATCTCTCTCGTCTCTTCATTAACATTTCCAAATGCTGCTCCATTGTCTTACTTATCTCTCTCTCCTGAAGGCAGGTGGCAGATCAACTGATGATCCCACTGGTGATAGCACAGGACAGTTAACATCTTAGTCTATGTGTACTTTTGTAACCCTCTTTTGTCACATACGTAATTAAGAAAAAAATCCCCAGGGCTGAGAGAGACCTTATCCAATGGTGTTGTGTGGTAGGCTGGTTGGAAGTTTCTCAGAACATGGAGAAACACAGCACAGAAACAGGCCGCTCGGCTCGTGTAGTCATGCTGAACTATTCTGCCGAGTCCCGTTGGCTTGACGCATGACCGTAGCCCTGCACTCCACTCCCGTTCATGTACTTATCCAAACTTCTGTTAAATGTTGTAATCGATCCTGCGCTCGTCACTTCCACTGACAGCCTGTTCCACTCTAACCACACTCTACGTGGGAAATCCCCTCATGTTCCCCTTAATCATTTCACATTGCACCCTTAACCTCTGACCATTATCCCACCCAACCTCAGTGGGAAACAGCCTGCTCGCACTTACCCTGTCTATACCCGTCAAAATGTTGAACACCTACATCAAATCTCCCGTTATTCTCCTACGATCCAGGGAATAAGGTGGCAACCTATTCAATCTATCATAAATTTATCCTCAAGACCTGGAAACATTCTCGTAAAATCTCTATGAACTCATTCAATCTTACTGATAGCTTTCCTTCAGACAGCTGAGCGTAACTGCGGCCTCAAAAACGTCTTATTCAACTCCAACATAACATCTCATCCCCGATACTCAATACCTTGACTTATGAAGGTCAATGTACCAAAAGCTCTCTTTACGACACTGTCGACCTGTGATGCCGCTTTCAAGAGATTATGGATCTCTATTCCCGGATCCCGCTGTTCCACCGCACTCATCGGTGACCGAACATTCAACGTGTAAATCATCCCAAAGTCCAACAGCTCGCGGTTAACTGAATGGAATTCAATCTACCACTTTTCACACCATTTTACCGATAGCCCAATGACTCTAAATGACTGTAATAGATTTTGGGGAAGTCTGGTCAATTTAGAACACAAGCCAATGACATTAGGTCTGTGATAAGTCTGAAAGAACAGGCGTTCCAGAGTTTTAAGTCTATAGATCCCTATAGCTATAACAGCAACATATGTGCGCTGTATGTCCCCCGCGTCTCTTTCACATTGAAATCCCGCGACATGTCTGTCCTCGCCATCCCCCATGGTCAAGTTGAGGCTTTAAAAATTAACTACAACAAATGCACCTGCGTTGCGGACTGACATTCGCACTTCCACAAAACTAACATCGATTTTTCAAACTTCAGTTAACATTGAGATTGCAAAATGTTTCTGGATTCCTTGGTTTTGATCAGTGATACCCGGGTCACGAGACAAGAGCTTATCACCAGTCTCGAGCAGCGAACTGAGGGTGGCGGGGGTGGGGGGCGGGCATGCACCGGTAAACAGGAGAGGTTTCGGCAACACAGAATCGCACGCTGGAGCGGTGCAGTGCATCCGAACCAGGCGGACAGTGCGACTTGCAAGACAGAACTGCGGGCCACAAGGGCGGCACTGATCTACACTAACAAGCGTAGGTCGTTCCACTCAGGAAGAGAGGGGGATATAAACGGGTGAGTGTCGAAAAAAAAACGATTGAAAGGATCGTCAGTTGAGCTGGAGAGAGGAATCATGCGCGACGGTAAAGCGAGTGAGGAATGTGAAGTACACGTAATTACATGGATCCCCACTGGTGCAGAGTTTGCCTGCAATGAGTGGTGAATTAGTTAGACCAGGCAGGGAAACTTTACGAATTCATCACATCCTTGCAGTAATAAGAGCCAGGGGATGTTTTACCGCGTCCTTCAGTTGCTCCCTGAACTTGGTCTGGGTGACGGCGTAAAGAGCCGTGTTTGTGCAGCAGCTCAGAAGCTGCAGCATCGAGCCCAGCCCTCGCAGTGAATCAGGAGGCAGCGTCACCGCAGAGGAAGCAGACAGCAGGCTCCACGCAGAATACACAGTGAACGGTGCCCACAGCAGGACGAAATTGCCAGAGATGATCAGCAGTAAAACGAGCGATTTCCTGCGGCTCTCCATTTGCGGGTCCCTGGCACATTTTCCTTTGTCAACACGCCGGAGTCTCCTGCGCCCTCTGCTGGTGATTAGAACGCGCTGGGCGGTGAATCCATTCGTCAGGAGAACCAGCAGGAATGGGATTACAGGATCAGGAGGTAATTAAATAATTCAATTGGTATTGAGACGGATAAAGACATATAATGCGCGGTACCCATACAAATAAATGGATGAATTATCATTGCATAACGCCCTGGGAGCCGAAAATACCAGTAGCTGTTTCTGAAACAGCTGATTGCAGTCACTGTCCCCAGAATCACAGCCGCAGTTTTCCCTGTGCAATATTTTGTTTTCAATTTCTGGCGACAGATGGCCACAAATCGATCAAATGTGAAAGTGTCGGTGAACCACACCGGACAATCGGTGGCGGCGTAAAGCAGGACGGCGTGGATATTACACACTGGTGTATCCGCAGCCTAGAGGAAAAGTTCCATTGATGCGGGATCCTGCTTAGTATTAGGTCCAGTGCAACGACCATAAGATCCGCCGCTGCCATGGCAACCAGGTAGCGAGTGACAACTCTGGAGAGACCGCACTTTCCTCCCGACAAGATTAAAATCGTCACCAGGTTCACTGCGAGGAGCATAGAAAATAATCAGTAGACACACATCAGGGAGCCTTCTCTCTGAAGTGGACATACAATTAATCAGATTTGTTTTCTGTCATGTTAGTAAATCATTGCTCCTCAGGAAGTCTATAGAGAAAATTAACTACTAGATTCAAATCCTAGGTGAAATTAGCGAAAAAATCAAAGGCAAAATTTGCCGACAGATATCACCCAAGAGCAGCAGCGAATAACACAGATAAGGATCACTGATAATTTCGCAACTTCGGGCGTGTTTGGGGAGAAGACGTAAATGGGACATCAAACACGAACTCTACAGAAACTTAAATAACTTTCCGGAACAACGACTGCTTACATCAACGGCAGGCTTGCGCCACTGATCACTATACCCGCCGTCCTGCCGTGCAACAGTCTTTGGCACATATATATAGCTAGGGAGCCTGAGAATAGGACACAGTCCCGTGTTGTCAACGTGGAGTGGAGAACCGGCTTGCAAATCTGGCGGGACAAGACTATGTTGCGAATTACTGACAATTACAAAATGTCTCCCTGGTGTTTCCCGCGCCCTCCACTCTCCCTCCCGCTTTTCTCAACTATGAGCCCCTCTCCCTGATCCCTTCCCACTCTCAGTCCATAGCAGAGACTCGTATCAGAAACAGATTTGTCATCATCATCTTATGTCAAGAAATTAGTTATTCTTGCGGCAGTAGTACAGTGTAGTACATGCAATTACTACGGTACTGGGGAAAGGTCTCCGGCATCCTCGCTATATATAAAATACTGTCACCGATCATCCGATCTGCAGTAGCTCCAGTGAATTCGCTCAATGAGCGAGTGATTCGGAGAAACGGAATCTATCTAAGTTTCACACGACCCATTGACTGATTCGCAGCCGCCGACCTAAAACTCGGAGAAACTGGTCGACTCCCTAGGACACGTTGAGCAGGAGATCTGACTTTGCGGCGGCGGAGGCTATGTTCACAAGCCGAAAGTTAACTGGGATGGTGATATTCCTATGATTTTTTTCCTCCAAGGTTCTTTATCCCCTTCAGTTACTCCTGCCCTTATTAAAGAGATTTTCCTCCGTTTCTCTGCATTTATTCCATTCCAGCTGAAATTTTACTTACCCACAATAATGTCCTCTTTTATCCCCAAAGCAATGCATCGCAGCCCGTTAGTAATTTTTCAGTTTGCGGATTTTTGTGTTTTTCTTTTCGCTTCAGAACACCGACAGAGTTCACAGTCAACTGCAAACATCCACATAGTTAACAGCATTCTGAAAGACCCCACGCATTCCTCATACAAACTCTTCTCCCTCCTGCCATCTGGCAAAAGTCACCGAAGCATTCGGGCTCTCACGACCAGACTATGTAACCGTTTCTTTACCCAAGCCATCAGACTCCTCAATACCCAGAGTCTAGACTGACACCAACCTACTGCCTTCTACTGTGCTTATTGTCTTGTTTATTATTTATTGCAATGCCTGCACTGTTTTGTGCACTTTATGCAGTCCTGGGTAGGTCTGTAGTCTAGTGTAGTTTTGTGTTGCTTTACGTGTTCCAGCCTGGTTTTTGTATTGTTTCCTTTTGCACCATGGTTCCGAAAACTTTGTCTCGTTTTTACTGTGTACTGTACCAGCAATTATGGTCGAAATAACAATAAAAAGTGACTTTACTTGACTTGACTTGAAACGCTGACCATAATAAAATAATTAGTGATGAATGTTTTTGAATGGAATCAGTTTGTACAAAGACTACTCGAAATCACTGAGATCACTGTCAAATGAGCTGGCCGAGAATTAAAAGAGAACAACAGTAAGGACACTGGCATTTTATAATAGTGGAGTTCTAATTGTAGAATGACATCTGATACAGACATCGTTTGGAGGACAGTCAGAGGAGAGCGAATGATCACGAGATTATTTTAACGATAGTATAGTACAAATCGAGATGCCTTTCCTTTTTTTTTGAATAAAATGCCAATGGAATTCAAGGAAGAAATCTAAACCTCAGACGGTGTTGTACTATTCAGTCCATACAGACAGCTACATTTTCTGCTGCACAATGTTATTCAGATGAATATTGTTTGAAATGACCACAGAATAAGAGAGTCGGGATTATAGTCACCATAATGTAACTCCTCTCAGGAGAAGACAGATAATGAGCCGTCTCTCTTTATCATTATTATAACCCAATTCTGAGAAAGCCTCAGAGTGACATTTGAAAAGCGAATGAAGGATTGTTTTAAATTACGTGAATTACCAGAGGAAAGGACAGAGGTGGAACAATTCAGACATTTGCTCACAAATTCCGGTAATGCGGAGCTGGAGCTGCAGCGGGACGAATGCCAGTGGTGAACCGTGAGGAAAGGATCACGGATTCCCTGGACAGCCCGGGAGTTTTAGAACAGACAGTCGGTTCTGGGAGAAGTGGGAAGGCGGGATGTTCTGTTCGATGACGTGGCAGGCACGTACGGAGCTGGGCGGTGCTGGGTGAGCGGTGACGTTGGCGGCTGGTTGATAGTCAGACCGGTTGTCTGTGAGAATAATCCGCACTTGGAAGTCAGATTGAATTCCGTTGCAAACACAAGGAGAGGAAGCAACTTGATTCAAAGCCGATATTTTCGAACGGAGGATGGAGCCACTGAAAGAAAGCAACGCTTCCAGAGGCAAAATATTAAACGTCGTTCATGAACTGATGTGAGCAACGGTTGAACGGAGTTTACCGAATGGATCATTGGCCATTGCACCCGCACAATTACAAGAGCCACAGTGAAGAGCATCGTTGCAGAATTTGAACTTTCGGAGATTTCTTACCTGGAGCAATAATTTCAATTGGGTGATAAACATTAGAAAGCAGTTAGGTATTGTTTTATAGTTGAACTTTGGAGAGAGACTCACCGGGAAGAGCAATGATAGCGAGACCGGGGTAGTAAATAACTTGAATGACCTTTAATTTGTACGTAATTCGAAGATCCAAGGTCAAAGTTGCAAAGATAAATTGAGCAGCCCAGACGATATTCTTCGGAATTTCTGCCACATTCCACTCTGCTGTTCCCGGTCTCTGCTCGATTACGGAACCAGAAAACCTTCCTTCCGCAGAGTGTGCTCTCTCTGTCCGCTTTGAAGATCAGCGAATCGCTGTGAGTGTCTGAGCGGCTGCTCAGTGAGAACTCTGTGATTCAGATGCTATTTAATAGGAGAGGGAAACTCCCTTGTGACGCCAGAATCCTTCGTGGATATCGGCATTTAATGAAATGACACATGCATTTAATTATTTCTGCATAGTTCCTGAGCAGCAGGTGTGGTGAGGTGCTGTTAAATAATTTCCAGCATTTCGAAACAATTTTGTAGATTCAGCGAAAATGAAGCTGAGTAAAATTCAAAGACAAAGATAACTAAAATGTGCAGTTTTTCGTTGAGAGGAAGATGAAATTTATTTCAAAAGCTTACTTTTGAATATTGTTAATGTGTCATGGTCCGGTCTGTGAAGTCCGCATTCCGGTTCACGGTTCGGTCCGTGGACTCAGGACTCTGGGTCTTCCAGTTGTCCCTTGTTTAGGTTGAGTTAATCATAGGCAACTGATTCCTATCTTGGGGCTTGGAATATCAGCAGCCTTGGGGTTGAGTCTGGGCTGCTGGTTTGTCTTGTCAAGATCCCCTGGGAGCAACCTCCCGGTGGAAGGCCAGAACGGCCACTTGCCATCTTTAGGCCGCGGTGGGGAACCATCCCCTCATGGAGCCTTGCTGTCAGTAGTCGCAGCTGTCTTTGTGGTATGGATTCGGCCGTTTCCTGGGCCAGCTGAAGGGCCGTCAGCCACTCCGAGCTAGGTAAGGATCCGGCTGTTCCCGTAGCCAGCCGAGGTCGTTGGACGTAACTGCAACTCGGAGCAACCCCGAAGCAGGGATAGAACTGTCTATTGTTCTTCGATGTTTGTCTCTTCTTGCCTTCGCCTCCGTGGAGTAAGTCAGGCCGTTCTGCAGTTGCCCTGCAGGGGGATCTGTCTTGTCTTGTCCTCGCCTCCGTTGGGTAAATCAGGCCGTTCAGCCTTTGCCCTGCGGGGGGACATGTCTTGTCTTTGCCTCTATTAGGTAAGTCCGGCCATTCTGCCGTTACCCGACGGAGGGACCTGTCCCATCTTGGTGTGGAGATAAAGTTGAGTCCCGGCTTGTCTAAGGATAAGTCCCGGCTCTATGTCTATGTACTGTCCAGTCTCGTGTTCGTGTCATGTTAAAGATGAGTCCCAGCTTTTCGAAGAATAAGTCCCGGCTCTATGTTGATGTTCAGTTCCCAGTCTGTCTCTGAGCTCCAGCCTCCGAATTATCAGACTCCGCATTTCAAGACCCGAGACCCAGACCCCAGCCTCAAGTCCCAGACCCCAGCCTCAAGCCTCAAGACCCAGACCACAGCCTCAAGCTTCAAGACCCAGACCCCAGTCTCAAGCCTCAAGACCCAGACCCCAGCCTCAAGCCTCAAAACCCAGACCACAGCCTCAAGCTTCAAGACCCAGACCACAGCCTCAAGCCTCAAGACCCAGACCCCAGTCTCAAGCCTCAAAACCCAGACCCCAGTCTCAAGCCTCAAAACCCAGACCCCAGCCTCAAGCCTCAAGACCCAGACCCCAGCCTCAAGCCTCAAGACCCTGACCGCATCCTCAAGCCTCAAGACCAAGACCACAGCCTCAAGCTTCAAGACCCAGACCCCAGTCTCAAGCCTAAAGACCCAGACCCCAGCCTCAAGCCTCAAAACCCAGACCACAGCCTCAAGCTTCAAGACCCAGACCACAGCCTCAAGCCTCAAGACCCAGACCCCAGTCTCAAGCCTCAAAACCCAGACCCCAGTCTCAAGCCTCAAAACCCAGACCCCAGCCTCAAGCCTCAAGACCCAGACCCCAGCCTCAAGCCTCAAGACCCAGACCCCAGTCTCAAGCCTCAAAACCCAGACCCCAGTCTCAAGCCTCAAGACTCAGACCACAGCCTCAAGCCTCAAAACCCAGACCGCATCCTCAAGCCTCAAGACCCAGACCCCAGCCTCAAGCCTCAAGACCCAGACCCCAGCCTCAAGCCTCAAGACCCTGACCGCATCCTCAAGCCTCAAGACCAAGACCACAGCCTCAAGCCTCAAGACCCCAGGACTCCAAGCCTGTCTCTAAGCCTTAAGACCCTAAGACGCCAAGCCTGTCTTCAAGCCTCAAGACCCCAGCCTCCAGTCCTGCAGTCATGTCATGTCCATGCCTGGTTCTAGGGCCCGAGCCCGAGGCAAGATCCCGGTTCTGGGTCCTTGTCCAATCTCTGGCTCTGCGTTCAAGCCCAAGTCTGCGTTCTTGTCCCTGCTTCTTATCTGTATCCTGTCACGTCCCTATTCTAGTCAAGCTCTGCTCCTGGTACTTCAGTGTCTGTGTCTTGCATTTGGGTCCGCCATCTACCAGCGCCTCCATTGTGACAGAATGTAAAAAAGAGTGACATAAGTATTTGCCTTAGAGAGACGGGGAGAGAGGGGGAGACAGGGGGAGTGAGAGGGAGATAGTGGGAGATTTACCTCCACCATACTTCTCACACTCAACGTCACCGTTCAGATGATGGGGGAAAGAGAGGGAGACGGCAGAGAGAGAGAGAGGGAGAGAGAGAGAGAGAGATAGAGAGAGAGAGAGAGAGAGAGAGAGAGACGGGAGAGAAAGCGCTCTGGGATAGAGAGTCTGGAGGGGGACTGAGAGTCTGGGGCAGACAGACGGGGGTGAGGAGAGAGTGGAGGACCCTGGAGGAAGAAAACCCTGTCTAATTTCCATCAGCAGATATATTTTAGTGATTCTATTATGGTTATTATTTTATGTTGTTTTTTCTGTGTATGCCTGCAAGAAACTGACTTGTTCGGTACAGCTTTGTAGGCTGAACTGCCTGTATTGTGCTGTAGGTTTTCTATGTTTCTATGTTCTATGCTTTTAGAATGAATCTCAGAGCTCTATGTGGTGACATGGATGTACTTTCATAATAAATTTGCTTTTAACATTGAAAGAGACTGTTGGAGAGAGAGAATCTGGGAGGGCAGAGAGAGAACGACTGGGGAGGGAGGAGAGTGAGACGGGGAGAAAGGCCAGTGAGGGAGAGGGAGAGACCAAGACGGGAGATAGACCAGGAGGAGAGGGAGATAAATCGTAGATGAGAGAGCAGCCGGGGTGAGGGAGAGATTTGGGATGAGACCCGGGATATAGAGACGGGGCGAGGTGGCGTGGGGGAGGGTAGAGAGACTGGGGGCCTAGAGAATGATAGAGGGTAGGAAGAGACGGGTGGGAGCAAGAGGGGCAGAGAGAGAAAGGGATAGGGACAGAGGGAGAAACGAAATAAAGGCTGGTGAGAGGGGCTGGAGGACAGGGTGGGGAGAGAGAGGTGGGGGAAGAGATAGAGAAGGAAAAGGGGACGGGGGAAGAGAGGGGAGTGAGGGAGAGAGACGCTGAGGGAGTGGGTAATGGACGACGAAGAGGCGATGATGGTTTTACTCATCTCGTCTCCCCTCCTCACCTTTTCTTTCTCCCCTCCCCTCCTCAATCTGATCCCTCCCTCTCACCCCGCCCCCTGCTAACCAGCCCGCACCGACAGACCTCGCCTCCATCTTCTCCAGCGAGCCCGCGCCCACTCCTGCCTTTGACGGGCCTCAGTGACGTCACGTGCCCCACTGCACGGGACAGCCTGAAGGATTCGGGCCGAGCGGCCTGAGGGGGGGAGGGGAGGGAAAACAGTGAAGGCGGTATTTTGGAGATGGGAAGGGGTGGTAACGGTGCCAACCTCTTCCCGTACCTACATTCCTCCCCAGTGTTCCAGCTCCCTTGTTACGAGTCGCCCTGTCCCACCCTCGGCATCCTGTCACCCCTGACACACTCCGCTCTCTGTCCCCTCTTTCACCGCCCATCTCACCCTGGCTGGCGGCCGTTCTGTGATGGTTACCATTGACAACTGCTCCCCCAGCATCGTAGAATGAAGCACAACCTTTTCCTCACCTTCCACTCACTTCCCTCCCTGTTTATTCAATCTCAACTCCTCATTCCTCCTCTCCTTTCCCTCGGTGCCCGCTGTTGCAACTCTCTACTTAACCTTCTGCCGACAGCCATTTTGTGACAGTGTATGACCCCCCCTCCCACTTCCTCCACCACGAAATGTGTCACTCCCTCACACTCATCATCTCGTCACCCTATTTCCCATCCCATCTCCCGCAAACCCATTCCCGCATACAACTCGCGTTCCTCTCCCCACCACTTCTATGTTGTGCATGTGCACTTTCTGCTGGGTGGCCGCCATTTTGCGATGTTAATTTCCGCCTCTCCTCGTCGCCCTCTCTCTCTCTCTCTCTCTCTCTCTCTCTCTGTTACCCAGTGAGTCACTCCCCAACTCTCCCCGTCACCCCTGACACCCTGCCCTCTCTGTCCCCTTGTCCTTTCTTCCGCCACCCACCACATCCTGGGAGGTGAACATTTCCATATGGGAAATTTCGCTCCCCCATCCGATCCCATCCTTCCGTCGTTGAGTGAGTTTCTCCCCTCTCCCTCCGTTACGACACTCAACTCTCCGTCCCATCAGCCCTGACCGCGTCCTGACCCCTCGCTCTCCCTTTGCCCCTCGAGCACACCCCTCCCCTTTCCTGCCGTCCGTCTTATTAGCGAAGGAAATATCACCACCCACCCTTCATCCACTATTGAGTAAGTCACCCCTCCGCACTCCCCATCCTATTACTCCCCACCCTGTCCTATCAGCCCCCTGTCTCCCTTCAAATTCTATGACTTCCCCTCCTTCCCCGTCCATCACTTCCTCTCCCTCTCCGTCCCATCAGTCCCGCTCCTTTCCTGACGTTTCACTCTTCCTCACCCCGACTTTATCTTCTCCATGTCGGCCACCAGTTTGTGACAGGAACTGTCTCCTCCCCTTTTCGTCCCCTATTGAGTCAGTGACTTCGCCACGGTCACCGTCTCATCAGTCCACTCCTCGTCCCGTCACTCCTTTTCCTCCCAATCCCCTCACCCTTCCTCCCCAAAATCCACAGTTATATGTGTATGTGTGAATAGCTGAGATATATACATAAGTTTATTCAATGACAACATTATTAGAATTAAAACATATATACAATGCCCAAGACTATGTAAAACACAAATTAAAATACTGTTATTACAATCAATAAGACACTCGATCCCGGGATTGTATCCACGGGCACCGCATGTTCCTTCGCCATAGATTCTGTGAGCGACAGAGGCCATTGTAAGGCAGTGACTCACTCCATCCCTGGCGGCCACATGAACCAAGGATTCGCCCATTTTAAATCAGCGCGTCCCTCCCTCTCTTGTGCTCACTTCTACCAAAGCCGTCACTCCCTCCCCAGCAGACATTTCCAGTGAAGCGTCGGCCATTTGAAGTCACCGTGTCCTTCAATCCTTCTCTGCCGCTCACTTTAACCAAGGCGTCGCTCCCTCCTTGGTCCCGTTTCAACCCGGCCAAACGGGGTCTCCTTCACTCACCACATCTCCCCCTTTTTCTCAACAATATTAACGATGGTGACGGCCGTTTTCAATCGGCGTCTCACCCCCTCCCTTCCCGGCGCTCACTTTAAACAAGGAATCACTGACCCTAAACTGTCCCGTCAGACAGTTTAAGCGAAGCAGCGACCATTTTATGTCAGAGCGTCACTCTCTCCCAGTAGATCATTTTACACCGACCCATTACCCCCTCTCTCTTCTCAATGTACCACTGTCTCCATTTCGACCATTTTACCCGGTGCGTCTCTCCCACCCTGTTGGCCATTTGAAGTCTGCCCATCACTCTCTTCCTGTCGGCCATTGTAACACAGGAATCAGGGACTATTTCAGGTCAGGCCGCCACTCCCTCTGACTTGTCAGTGTGTTACTTCCCTCCTGGCGTCCATTTTCTCTCATAGCATCCCTCCCTCCCTGGAGACCATTTTCAATGTGCGGGTCAGTCCCTCCCTGGTGACAATGTTATGTCGGCCCGTCACTCTCTCCCTGGTGATAATTTTATATTTTGGCTTTAATCCAGAATCCTGTTTTTAATTAGCATATAACTCCCTCCCTGGTGATAATTTTCAGTCAGAGCGGCATTCCCACCCTGTCGGTCATTTTAACTCTGCCTGTCTCTCCCACTCTCTTGTCAGTGTATCACTCCCTCCCTGCCGGCCGTGAGAAACAAGGTGACCACGGCAATCTTAATTCCATCCGTCGCCCCCTCCCTGGGGTCCATTGACACCCAGCCCATCACTTTCTCCCCGGAGACCATTTTCAGTCCAGAGTATCGTCAGTTTTACAAAGTCGTCAATGTCTGCACGACCCTCGACTTCAGTGTAGATAATAAACCCTTCGGCGTTTTGTCAAATTCCGGAAACGCTGCCCTGAGATCTGTCAAACACTGAATTCAGGCGTCCCCGCCAATTTCCAGGTTCACAAAACTGTTGGAAATGAACTGGAGGCAGACGGTGGGAGTGAATGGGAAGGGGTGGGTCCCATAGGAATGCGGACGGGGATGAATGGGAAAGGGTCCGTTTGATTGGGAGCGTGGCCCATGTGAGCGGACTGGAAGGGACGGCGTCCCGTTTTTGCAAAATTATCCTCATTTTCGATTTCATCCTGGCTACTTCTTGACCCTAGAAATCAAGTGTAATTATTAATCGCTATGGTTCTAATATCCACCTGTACTCCCCACCCGTCTGTGCTCCCACCCGCCCTCACCCACTCCAAGCACCCTCTATCCCGCCTCGCCGTTCCAATACTTCTCCCCGTCTCTTTTTCCACCTCTACAGAGATTCATCTCGTGTGTGTGTGGACCCTGAGAGTGTGTGATGTGACGGTGTGGAGGAAGATTCACTCTGTGTCTAACCCCGGGAGTGTGTGATGGGACGGTGTGGAGGGAGAATCACTCCGTGTCTGACGCCGGTATTCCATCCCCCATCCCTCTCGTACTCGGGACCTCAGTGGTCTCACGTCTGATATCATAGTCGATTTTAACAGTGTGATGGGCGAAGGAGAGGAGCAGTGAGCCAGGAAAGGGTTTGGGTGGAAATGAGATCCTGGGCACCCAGACTCTGCCAGTCCGACCTCCCTCAGCCTGGAGCTGAGACGCTACTGTGTCAGTGTGAGGAGCTCCGACCCACTGTTGCAGTGCACAGGGTGCGGGAGGGTAGCAGAAACCTCAAATAAAACTCAAGTCCGACACCAAGACAGAAAGTTACAGCGGTTTCTTGATTTCATCATGACAAATGTAAATTAAACCATGTGTGAGCTGCTGACGTGCGGGAATAAATAAGATGCTCCCGACTCACTCACAGACACACACAATTAACTGACCGGCGACAACGGGTGACCGGTTGAATAATCAGTCCGTTTATCACCGTCACTCTGCATTGGGGAACCGATGATTATAAAATCACACTTCAGAGCCGTGTCCGAGATCGCTGCAGATCCAGGGTCACTGCCGAGGTATTTATCAATATAACATCATTATATCAGCCAGACTGCCGAATGCACCGTCCTCAGCAAAGGGAGCAAAAGGATTCTCTCCCGGGATAATCCCACCCCGGGACACCGGCGTCCCAGACTGAGCCCCGGCCCCCGGGCTCTTCCAGTCTGTGCAATTCCCCGGGGTCTCACGTGGGGGGGTCACGAACCCGCACATCCGGCGGAAGCTGTGCCGCTGGACAGGAGGCGGAAATACTTCGCTGCGGGACCGCATCCGATGTCACAGAGCGCGAGACTGGAGCTGGTTCCTTTAGAACGGTTGGGAATTACACCTGGCGCGCGGCCATTAAAGGTAAGAGCGGGAGTTAAAGGGGATTAATACTTTTAAAACAGATTAATACTTTATTGTCGCCAAACAATTGGTACTAGAACGTACAATCATCACAACGGTATTTGATTCTGCGCTTCACTCTAGATTTTAAAAATGGTAAAAATTAGTAAATATTAAAAATTTAAATTATAAATCATATATAGAAAATAGAAAACTGGAAAGTAAGGTAGTGCTAAAATACCAAAAGGCAGATCCGGATATTTGGGGAGTACGGCCCAGATCCGGGTCAGGATCCGTTCAGCAGTCTTATCACAGTTGGAAAGAAGCTGGTCCCTAATCCGGCCGTACGAGTCTTCAAGCTCCTGAGCCTTCTCCCGGAGGGAAGGGGGACGAAAAGTCTGTTGGCTGGGTGGGTCGTGTCCTTGATTATCCTGGCAGCACTGCTCCGACAGCGTGCGGTGTAAAGTGAGTCCACGGACGGAAGATTGGTTTGTGTGATGTGCTGAGCCGTGTTCACGATCTTCTGCAGCTTCTTTCGCTCTTGGACAGGACAACTTCCATACCAGGTTGTGATGCACCCTAGAAGAATGCTTTCTACAGTGCATCTATAAAAATTAGTGAGGGTTTTAGGGGACAGGCCAAATTTCTTTAGTTTTCTCAGGAAGTAAAGGCGCTGGTGGGCCTTCTTGGCAGTGAACTCTGCTTGGTTGGACCAAGTCAAGTCATTTGTGATATTGACCCCGAGGAACTTAAAGCTTTTGACCTGTTCCACTTGCGCACCACTGATGTAAATTGGGTCGTTCAGTCCGCTACTCCTTCTGAAGTCAACAATCAATTCCTTCGTCTTACTGACGTTGAGGGAGAGGTTATTGTCTTCGCACCATGCCACCAGGTTCTTAATTTCCTCTCTGTACTCAAACTCATCATTACCCGGGAAACAGAGGGCGGTGAATCAGCAAAAATGTCCTCAATCCACGGGCGGGTATGTTCACACATTCAAATGCTCACATGATCACTATCAGTCCGGGTCTGGGTTCCTGCAGAGATCTCAGTTCCTTCCTCCCGGTCCAACTGAAATCATTCCCACGCAGCCTGAAACAGATGGGAGGAATAAAGATGAAATAAACAGATTACACATCAGTGTCAGTAACAGGGGACTGGGGTTAATGTTTCAACAACACTCACAGAGAAGTATCACCGGAAAACCCACGGATCCGCTGATATTTTACAACATTGAACATTAACACAAACACTCACCAGATTCGCTTCAGACTCGGGAGGGTTAGTATGAGGCGGCGAAGAGCGGGGACAGATCGGTCTGTCAACGAGTTTAATGCCAAGTTCAGATCCGTCAGTGATGGGTTTGTACTGCGAGTGGAGACGAGATCCTCGGCACCAGAATCTGTGAGGCCGACATTGCACAGCCTGGAGATGAGAGAGAGTGAGGGTGAAGGACACAGAGAGACAGGAGACGGTACAAATCCCCAGTGTTAATCAGTAACACAATTACTGATCACATTAATGTTCAGTGTCAGACACCCAGTGACTGTAAACACAATCTCCCGCAGCCTGGTACTTACCCCAGTTTCTGAATTTTATACTCGGGGTTCTTCAGAGCCTCAGACAGCAGTTTCGCTCCTGAATCTCCCAGTTCATTATCACTCAAGTCCAGCTCCGTCAGTGATGGGTTTGTACTGAGAGCGGAGACGAGACTCTCGGCACCAGAATCTGTGAGACCGACATTGTGCAGCCTGGTGATGAGAGAGAGTGAGGGTGAAGGACACAGAGAGACAGGAGACGGTACAAATCCCTAGTGTTTATCAGTAACACAATTACTGATCACATTAATGTTCAGTGTCAGACACCCAGTGACTGTAAACACAATCTCCCACAGTCTGGTACTTACCACAGTTTCTGTATTTTACACTCCGGGTTCCTCAGAGCCATAGACACCAATTTCACTCCTGAATCTCCCAGTTCATTATAACTCAGGTACAGCCCCTTCAGTGATGGGTTTGTACTGAGAGCGGAGACGAGATCCTCGGCACCAGAATCTGTGAGACCGACATTGATCAGCCTGGAGATGAGAGGGAGAGGGTGAAGGACGCAGAGAGACAGAAGACGGTACAAATCCCAACTGTATCAGTAACACAGTTACTGATCACATTAATGTTCAGTATCAGACACCCAGTGACTGTAAACACAATCTCCCACAGTCTGGTACTTACCACAGTTTCTGTATTTTACACTCCGGGTTCCTCAGAGCCGCAGACACCAGTTTCACTCCTGAATCTCCAAGCTCATTCTGCTCAAGTCTAAACACAGACAAATTGATGAATAAAGTGTTTCACACCGTGGGTCTGAGGGTATTTCTCTCACTTGGATATTTCAGGAAACATTAAACCATTCAGTAAATCACCGATCGGAGTTCCCATCACTGTCAATGTCCCTCACTGCCCAGCTCCAGGGTATTCACCGAATGTCTGTAATTTAGTCTGTCGGTGTGACCCTGTAAACGCCACATATCCTGTCCCATTCCCTGATGGTTAGATACGTGTACTGCTGTGAGAGGGTCGGTAGGGGCAGGAGTGAGAGAGATCCCACGGGAGGAAGGGCGATGGGGATGAAAGATCCCACAGGACGAAGGGGAATGGGAATGTGAGTTACCACAGCAGATTACCAGATGATCCAGAAAACGATTGTACGGGAGAGGTGAGTCTGAACTAAGGCCAACAATCGGGAGAGAAGGTGAGTTTATGGGTTCTGGGTATCTGGTAGTAAGCACAGTCATACAGGTGGACTGATGGTGACAGTCACACACGGGGAAGGGCACGGAGGACAATCTCACAATGATATTTCTTTCCTTCTCACTGGTACAGTCTGCTGACGGTCTCTTGTCCCTCACCAGGAAGGGGTTGTGACTTTTTGATGCACCTACTGCAGTCAGTGTCTGTCTGGGTGTCAGTAACGGTGAGAAGGAACATTGTTAAGGGATGTGTCACTGGCAGCGAGAAACACGGCCATTCCTGTGATTTACTACCATTAAACCAATGGTTTTTGTTCACTGATCTTATGAAGTTTCCAAAATTTCTTCACAGGGAACCACGGAACCCTCCCGTCCTTGGGGAATTACTGACCGAACCCCTGGGCATTTGACACAGTTCTTCTCAATTTGATTTATTACAGTTTAACTCATATCCCTTCAGATTGAAACAACACAATTGGACAGTTTCACAGTTCAGAGTGAGAGATAAATCAAGTTACCTCAACTCCTGGCACTTGTGCAGCCCGGGTCCCAGCCGCTGGATTCCTTCACACTGAATGTTGCAGTTCCCCAGGTCGAGGTGTTTTATTGTATCACAGAGTCCGATGACATGAGACAGGACCGCGCAGTCAATTGGGGTCAGTGTCATTCCACTGAATGAAAGTGTTTCCACAGATCCCAGTGCGGCCTGAGCCAGTCCACGATTCTGAGACTCAAACAGGTAGTGCAATGTGTTCAGGAGGCTCCTTTTACCAGCTTCACTCCCTGTGTTTCCACTCTGGCGTTTAACCTCCTCCTTCACCCAGTCAATCACCCGGCAGGTTGTTTGATGAGGAAATGGACCCAGAAACTCCTCCAAGCCCCGGGCTGTCATTGGGGAGGAGAGACCAGCAACGAAACGGAGAAATACATTAAACCGCCCATCTGTCGTGTTGTGGGTTTCAGTGAGGAATTTCAGGATATCCCCAGGATGTGGATTCAGGAATTGTGCGAGTGCAGCTACAAACTCTTGGATGGTGAGGTGTGGGAACGTGTACACCACGCTCCGGGCAGAATCCTCTCTCTCCAAAAGCTCCATCAGGAACCCGGACAGGAACTGGGAAGGCTGCAGATTGTAGTTGATCAAATCTCCATCTGTAAACACAATCTTCCTCTCGGACACTCCTCTGAAGGCCATCTGACCAAGACTGAGAAACACATCACGGGGGTTCTCAATCTTACAGCCGTGGTTTTTCAGGATGTTGTAAATATAGTAGGAATACAGTTGGGTGATGGTCTTGGGAACTCGCTGCGGGTCCCTGACTCTTTGTGTGAAGAAGGGGCCCAGTGCCAGAGCGAGGATCCAGCAGTAGG
The DNA here is from genome assembly GCF_030028105.1 of Mobula birostris. Classification (NCBI taxonomy): domain Eukaryota; kingdom Metazoa; phylum Chordata; class Chondrichthyes; order Myliobatiformes; family Myliobatidae; genus Mobula; species Mobula birostris. The sequence goes on along the minus strand of NC_092382.1, from coordinate 22,101,213 downwards.
AGGGGTTGTAGCTCATGGTGTACAGGATCTCGTTCTCCTTCACGTGTTTGAAAACAGCTGCTGCCACCGTCTGATCTTCAAAATGCCTGAAGAAATATTCCTTTCGTTTCTCACCAGAAAATCCCAGGATTTCAGCCCGGACACTGATGTCTGCCTTTTCCAATAAATGTAACGCAGTGGGGCGGGTGGTCACCAGCACTGAACACCCTGGGAGCAGCTTGCCCTGGATTAAACTGTACACAATGTCAGACACTTCACACCACCACTCGGGATCTGGGCACTGGTGCTTGGGTTCTGTATCTCTCCGACTGTCAGCAAAGTCGATGTTGTGCTTGAATTCATCCAAACCATCGAATATAAACAGCAATCCCTCTGGATTCTTCCAGACCTCTCTCAGGATATTCCCAAAGTAAGGATACTGATCCAGAATCAGTTCCCTCAGGTTTATTCTGCAGCCAATGGAGTTTAAATCTCGGAATTTGAAACCGAAGACAAACTGGAATCGTTGGTATATTTTCCCCATTGCCCAGTCATAAACAATCTTTTGTACCACTGTTGTTTTCCCGATCCCTGGGACTCCGGCCACTGCGGCTGAAATCCCAGATTTGGATTTATTCCGGGTAAAGCTGCTCTGGAACAACTGATCAGTGCGGATGTTCTCCAGCTCTCTGCGGAGATGTTTCTCTCTCCACTCCTCATGGTCTCTGCCTCTTGCCAGCAGCTCATGTTCCACCAGTCTCCGATCTCGGACAGTAGAAATGACCGTGAGCTCAGCGTATCGATCAACCAGCTGGAAAACCTTCACCTTCTCCCTCATCAGGATCGTGTTCACTCTCAGTGTTTCAGTTTGTGCCCGCAGAGTCTCCTTGTGTTTCTGTTGAACATCTTCCATGGGAACAGACAGTGAACAAGCTGTTAGATGTCTCAACTCAGAACTCAGCATTTAAGTACACAAGAGTTGACTAAAAGCAAATTTACAGTAAAGTCACACACATCAAAGTTGCTGGTGAACGCAGCAGGCCAGCCAGCATCTCTAGGAAGAGGTACCGTCGACACCTCTGGCCGAGATCCTCGTGTTTACAGTAAAGTAAATTCTATTAACAGACCCCTGAAGAAAGTTTTAATACCCAGTGTTGATATGGCGTGAAGAGACGAAGAAGAGGGTAGTGAGCATTCTCTAAAAGTAATAGGTCGGGGAAGCACAGCTCCCCCTCCCCTCTCACCGTCACTGATTCAATATACAAAGAGGTAGCTTTGCTGATCAGCACCTGCACGATGGGTGGGTGGTTGGGGTGTGTGGGATCTCAACGTGTGCTCGAATCCTGTCATGTATGTGTGGGGTCTCACAGTGTGACAGGACCCTGTCAGGGGTGTGTGGCGTCTCACCATGTGTCAGGACCCTGTTGGGACTGTGTTGAGCCTAACAGTGTGTCAGGACCCTGTCCGGAATGTGTATGGTCTCACAGTGTGTCAGGAGCCTGTCGGGTGTGTGTTGAGTCTCACAGTGTGTCAGGACCCTGACAGCAGTGTGTAGAGTCTCACAGTTTATCTGCACCCTGTGAGGTCTGTGGAGCCTTACAGTGTGTCATGACCTTGTCTGGGGTGTGCTGAGTCTCACAGTGTGTCAGAACCCTGCCAGTGTTGTGTGGGGTCTGACAGTGTGTCAGGAACCTTCCAGGGGTGTGTGCGGTCTCACAGTATTTCGGGAATTTGTCAGAGCTGTGTGGGGTCTGACAGTGTGCCAGGACCCTGTGAGTTGTGTTGGGTCTCAGTGTGTCAGGTCCTTGTCAGCGGTGTGTGTGGTCTTACAGTGTGTCAAGACCCTGCCAGAAGAGTGTGGGGTCTCAGTGTGTCAGGACCCCGTCAGTGGTGTGTGGGGTCTCAGAATGTGTCAGGACCCTGACAGGTGTATGTGGGATCTCACAGTGTACAGGACACTCTCCGAGTTGTGTGGTGTCTCAGTGTAATTGGACCCTGTGAGGTGTTTGAAGTTGGTTGAGTCTCACAGTGTATCAGGACCCTACCATTGGTGTTTGGGGTCTCACAGTATGTCAGGACGCTTTCAGCGGTGTCAGGGGTCTCACAGTGTGTCAAGACCCTAATAGGTGTGTGTGGGTTCTCACTGTGAGTCAGGACCCTAACAGGAGTGTGTAGGGTCTCACAATGTGTCAGGAACCTGTCAGGGTTGTGTGCTGTCTCAGGGTGTGTCAGGACCCTGTCAGGGGTGTGTGGGGTCTCACAGAGTCTCGGGAACCTGTCAGGCTCTCAAAGTTTGTCAGGACACTGTCGGGGTATGTGGGATGTCACAGTGTATCAGGACCATGTCAGGGTTCTGTGGGCTCTCTAATCAACGTGTTCGGATGAAACAGGGAGCGTAGAAAAACATTGATTGTTGAAATCTTTACTCTAGATGATGCGACAGTTGTAGAAATAATGTTCTTCAATAAACAGTGAGAGAGTCTATTGTATTCAGGAATAGATTTGGGAATTTCACTGTCGTGACTGTTCCCTCGGAAAACAGCATGTAGAACAGCGAAGAACAAGTTTGCAGGCAAATTGTAGAGAATTGCCGAATCCTTAGTGCAAGGAAACAGGGATTTTATTGTCTGAATGTGGACTGGAAAAGCATTAACACAGGTGAAAGAAACATGAGCAGTTTGAAAACTTTCTCCGGTACCATTTGAAAATTCACATCTTTGGAACTAGTTCTTGGTAAAGAGAAGTGAAGGTTGTGGCCTAGATCGTTTATACTTCTGTTCAAGGGCTTTGAGTAATCAGTTAAAACATGGGCTACTGTAAGATTGATAATTTTTACGATATCTTTCTTTCCTTCGCTGTCTCCGCTGTTAAATGTGGCATTGTGTGATCCAACTCAGTCTGTGATGATGAAGCCTCACAATCTCTTGAGCCCATGCACTGCCCCGGGCTGTATATTTACAGACACAATGTAATTATGGATGTAGTGAGTTTCTTATCCAGACGGTCACAATTTAATTAATTGCAATATTATTTTTAGATATTTTCAGTCTTTTCCACCTTTCTTGCCGCGATCCCACAACCCTCGGTTTCTCTGCCCTAATTCCCATCTCTCACCCTTCCACAGTGTCCATCACACAACACAGACACACATGAATTTCAGCTTCTGTGGACTGAGCTGAGGATTTTGTCCCGAATCTCAGCCTCACTGACACTGTCTCCTGATGGAATTCCCAGGATTATTGAGTGGGAAATTAAACTGGATAACTGTAGCAGTGTTTGCACTAAGGGAGTGCAGATGTGAACAGAGTGGGGTTCATTTGCTGCTTTGGGGTTGAACAGGGCAGTTTGGGTGTTACCTGATTTTCTCATTAAATTGTCATTGTAACTCTCTGTCGAGAATTTCAATGGACTCCCAGTTCTAAAAATGATGACCTGTAGGATCTGAGGGAGTTTAGAAAAGTGATTTAGGATGAGGGCTGTTCCGGGGGTTGGGTGGTTGTAGGGAAGTAATTTCACCTTTCGGAGTCAGAAATTTCCCATGGTTTCGCTCCTCAGATTGTCCTCTTCTCCACTCTGACCCCGATGGAGGGATCAGTAGTTGTAGGACCCAGAAATGTGTGATCCCTTTCAGCAAACTCACCAACTCTCTAGTTGTTCCTCATGCTGTCCTGTGAAAACTCTCCCTCCAGAAAACATTTTTTCATGTGTCTCTCTGTGCGCTGTGTCACGGTGGAACGTTTACCTGATCAAATCCCCTGTGCTCAACAACGACATGACCCTACACAACATCAGCCAGTGATGGTAACAGCGGTTTCTTCACTTACCTTTCATCCCTCTGGGAATCTCCGGGACGGGTCGCTGGACCGGAACACAACCTGTTCGCATTTAAAAATAATTTGACACATTTCAGTTCCTCAAATTATAAATATGTAATATTTGAATCCAAAATTAATCTCTGATATTATCTCACCATGTGCCTGCATTTCTTTCAGTATTTTGTCCAGCTTTGGGACACCAATCCGCATTTTGACAAAGGTTTCCCACATCACCCTCCGGGCGCGGGAGCCTTTCTCCATCACCAGGCTCAGGAGGAGTTTAGAACTGTCCGCCCGCTCTCCCTTATCAGCGAGATCAGAGATTTTCTGTGAAGAGTAACAGTGAACATATTGGGGACTGACAGATTCACACAGAGAATGAGAAGTAAATGATGTGCTCTGTAATGGGATCACACTGAGCAGTCACCCGGACGGGTGCTGATCCTGTCTGGACATGGACTGTACATTCTGAGTGTAGAGCACACGGAGGGACATTCACCGTGAACCTGGTCCACCAGTCAATGAGATCCTCGCTGGTCTGTGACTGCTTAATTGACGTGGCTCCAAATCCGTAAATAATTCCTCACCAGATTTGACGATGGAAACAAATCAGAAAAAAAGTATCGCAGATAAAAAGAAAACAGGAGAGTTTTTATAACAGTGAGCAGTTGCAGAGAAGATGCAGAAAAGGATGATGTAATTCATCCCCTTAATCCGCCAGTGTCCAACATTACAGAGGATTTCTGGCTGACACCTGACGCCTTTGCCTATTCCGGTGGAGGTTTATTCAGTGATTACACATTACAACATGGCAGTATTCCCCGATCCACACTGTTTGCAGTTACAGATTGTAACACGATCATCTCCACCCAGAACAGAACACACTCCAGCTCCTGTGGCACCCATGACTGATGATGCCCCGGTTCTCACTGACATCCTGCCGTCACGCTGCACAGTCCTCCCAAACCGAAACCTCCCATCATATTTCCATTTAATACTGTTAACCCACACAACTGTTACCTGCTCAACTCACTCTTAACATTGATCAGCTACCCACCAGTCTGCAGGGTCATTTCACCCCTTTCTATCACTGGTTCAGATTCACATCTTTGTGACTGTATGTACAGTATTTATTCCCCAATTGTTCTTTTATCTAATTTAATATCCGCTGAGTGAGAGTTCCGACACCCATCAGTCCTGTGATGTGTGACAATTCAAACCCATTCTCCCTCCCGCTCACCCGATGTTCCTCTCCACTGAACTGATTCTCGGCCGTTAACGCCAGGCTCACTCCGTGCACCCCTCCTTCCATCGCCTGCTCCAGCCTGTCCCGGTAGAAATCCGTCAACTGCAGCAGCTGGAAATCGTCCCAGCTTGCCAGGAGCTCGGTGATCGCTGAGTTCGGACCTGTGAAGCACAATCCGGAAAATTCAAAATATTACTGACCCCATATTGAGCAGCAACTTTCTCTCTGGAACCTCAAGATCACCAAATACAGTCTGAAATATATAAATGTGGCGGGGGTGGGGGGTGGGGTGGGGGAGTGGAGAGGAACGGGCTCGGGCTGGCGGGGGGTAGGGTTTATAGTTCCATCTGTTGAAGGCAGCTTTTTTTTAATCCCCAAGAATATACCTCCGTGTTTGGAAAGGACTCTGCTTATTCCTGAGAATATAGTAACCCATCACCATCATTCTCCTGGTACTGCCCATCACCTCCGCTTTGCTCTGGGTTACTGTCTGCCTGACTGGTCAACCCCTTCCACGGCAAATCTCTGGGATATCTCACACAATGCAGGAGGTACTCAGCATGTCAGGTAACATCTATGGAGGGGAATAAACAAGCAACGTTTTGGGACAAGGCCCTTCATCGGACTGGAAATTAGGGGAGAGGAATTGTCGTCCTGAGCCGAAACGTCAAATGTTTATTCCTGTAAGGGGGTTTCGACTTTTATGTTACCGCGGAGGCTAATTAAAATGGCGTCTTTGTTATGTTAATCTGGGGAATGCGGCTTTGTTGTGTTAAATGCTGAGAAAGTTTGCGCTAACGGTTTGTTTTTGCTTTAGTGTGAGATAAGAGAGTGCTATTAACCAATTGGGATAGTTGTTATGGTTTTGGTGTATTTGAAGATACTGTATGCGCGGGGTTTGGGGGCAGGAGGCGGGAGAGCGAGACAGAGGATGGACGAGGTGCTGTGAGTCCGCTAACGGGGTCGGACCCTGAGCGGGACGTTCGGCGAGGAGACGGAGACGGACTCATGTGGCGCGTCTGGTTGACCACCGTTGTTGGTCCCAGGCTGCCGGTCAAGGTGGTCCGAGGGGTCGCAGGGTGAAGAAGAAGGTCCTTGAGCGCCAACGGTTTTTGTGCACGAAGAGATTGAACTTTGATAAGTGTGGCACCTTTTATTTTCCTGTTATATTTTATTCTCTTTTAATTATATAGTTCCAGTAATATCTATAAACTGTATATCATTTAATTGCATCTGGTGTATTGTCTGTTATTTGGGTGGGGTGGGGTACATCACACAGCATCCACACAAACTAATTACCCGGTTTGCCGGGGCCGAGGCTGTTTCCCCAGACGACAGTGAGCTGAGCAACCCTGAAGGTGGCCGGCAGGGGCTACATTCCTCTCCATGGATGCTGCCTGACCTGCTGAGTTCTGCCAATCTTTTGTGTGTCTTTGTGTTGCCCAAAACTTACAGCATCTGCAGAATATCTTGTCTGCTGGAGTAACTCGCTATATTAATGTCCATCTCAATCTGTTAGAGGAGCAGGAGCAGATGGTAAATGTACTCCTTCCACGTGTGACTGTGTTTCACCCAGAGATGTTAACTCTCTCTCTCTCATCTCTCTGCTCAGTTTTCACAAGTATGTTGTGCATTGCTGATATTGATTTAAACCCAGATGCAGAATCAGCAGAGTATTTATAAATTAAAATAACTTGCCAACATACCCGTGTCCTTTCCCGATGTTGACGTCACTGGAACTCCTCCCCTGCTCGCTCCTTGACAAATAAATAAATAAATAACAGGCGGGTCTAACATTAATTGGGGTTTAAAGGAGAATACTTCTTTTGTTTTTTTTTAAACTGAGGCAAACACTTATAAACATCTTCGGCCTGTCCACTGAAGCCTTGACAAGGCCTGGTCCACCTGTGCCCATCCACCCACAGTCACACAATGTCCATTTCCCATCTCTCCATGGACTGTACACTGGGCCAGGATTCATCCACCCACAGTCACACAATGTCCATTTCCCCTCTCTCCATGGATTGTACACTGGGCCAGAATTCATCCACCCACAGTCACACAATGTCCATTTCCCCTCTCTCCATGGATTGTACACTGGGCCAGGATTCATCCACCCACAGTCACACAATGTCCATTTCCCCTCTCTCCATGGATTGTACACTGGGCCAGGATTCATCCACCCACAGTCACACAATGTCCATTTCCGATCTCTCCATGGATTGTCCACTGGGCCAGGATTCATCCACCCACAGTCACACAATGTCCATTTCCACTCTCTCCATGGATTGTCCACTGGGCCAGGATTCATCCACCCACAGTCACACAATGTCCATTTCCAGTCTCTCCATGGATTGTACACTGGGCCAGGATTCATCCACCCACAGTCACACAATGTCCATTTCCAGTCTCTCCATGGATTGTACACTGGGCCAGGATTCATCCACCCACAGTCACACAATGTCCATTTCCGATCTCCCCATGGATTGTACACTGGGCCAGGATTCATCCACCCACAGTCACACAATGTCCATTTTCCCTCTCTCCATGGACTGTACACTGGGCCAGGATTCATCCACCCACAGTCACACAATGTCCATTTCCAGTCTCTCCATGGATTGTACACTGGGCCAGGATTCATCCACCCACAGTCACACAATGTCCATTTCCAGTCTCTCCATGGATTGTCCACTGGGCCAGGATTCATCCACCCACAGTCACACAATGTCCATTTCCAGTCTCTCCATGGATTGTACACTGGGCCAGGATTCATCCACCCACAGTCACACAATGTCCATTTCCAGTCTCTCCATGGATTGTCCACTGGGCCAGGATTCATCCACCCACAGTCACACAATGTCCATTTCCAGTCTCTCCATGGATTGTCCACTGGGCCAGGATTCATCCACCCACAGTCACACAATGTCCATTTCCACTCTCTCCATGGATTGTACACTGGGCCAGGATTCATCCACCCACAGTCACACAATGTCCATTTCCAGTCTCTCCATGGATTGTACACTGGGCCAGAATTCATCCACCCACAGTCACACAATGTCCATTTCCAGTCTCTCCATGGATTGTACACTGGGCCAGGATTCATCCACCCACAGTCACACAATGTCCATTTCCACTCTCTCCATGGATTGTACACTGGGCCAGGATTCATCCACCCACAGTCACACAATGTCCATTTCCACTCTCTCCATGGATTGTACACTGGGCCAGGATTCATCCACCCACAGTCACACAATGTCCATTTCCGTTCTCCCCATGGATTGTCCACTGGGCCAGGATTCATCCACCCACAGTCACACAATGTCCATTTCCCCTCTCTCCATGGATTGTACACTGGGCCAGGATTCATCCACCCACAGTCACACAATGTCCATTTCCACTCTCTCCATGGATTGTACACTGGGCCAGGATTCATCCACCCACAGTCACACAATGTCCATTTCCACTCTCTCCATGGATTGTACACTGGGCCAGGATTCATCCACCCACAGTCACACAATGTCCATTTCCGTTCTCCCCATGGATTGTCCACTGGGCCAGGATTCATCCACCCACAGTCACACAATGTCCATTTCCCCTCTCTCCATGGATTGTACACTGGGCCAGGATTCATCCACCCACAGTCACACAATGTCCATTTCCACTCTCTCCATGGATTGTACACTGGGCCAGGATTCATCCACCCACAGTCACACAATGTCCATTTCCACTCTCTCCATGGATTGTACACTGGGCCAGGATTCATCCACCCACAGTCACACAATGTCCATTTCCAGTCTCTCCATGGATTGTACACTGGGCCAGGATTCATCCACTCACAGTCACACAGTGTCCATTTCCACTCTCTCCATGGATTGTACACTGGGCCAGGATTCATCCACCCACAGTCACACAATGTCCATTTCCCCTCTCTCCATGGATTGTACACTGGGCCAGGATTCTCCAGGGTATCAACTCGCTATATTGCAGGCAAATTTCTTTTAAGAACCAATCTTGTTTTTTGGACCGGGAGTGAAGTGTCTATGGAATCGCAAGGCAGGTTGAGCAGACAGCGCCCACTGTTTTAGTCCTCCTACCACTGGTGGCGCTCTGGTGGGTAACGGACAAGTATTACAGCAGTGTGGAGTGAAACATTTCTGCTGACCAATGGGACATCTATTCCTCTCATCACTGAATTATACAGATTTCTCAGTCACAACTGATACTCACCGTCTCCTTTCATTTTAACATCGACTGGCATTGACACTATGGCAATATACGATTTGATTCAACATGGAAACATTCTGACATCCCTAACAATGCAATCCCACCCACAGCATCAAGACATCTAGTCCTAAACCGTTACAGTTTCTTTAGCAGGACTTTAAGACCATAATTATCCCCAGAACTCCGATCAAAATTTATTTGAGCATATCACCTGGTTATTATCAGATAGTTACATGGCACGTTGTTAAACACAATGTAGGCGTCATACATCCAAAACAACATTTGGCTAAAAAATCTTTAAAATAAATAAAACAAAATGCTGGAATTATTGAACAAGACACAGGGTGTGTCAATATTTTTGGTGGAAGACCCTGTATCAGCACTGAGCCTGTGTGTCGGAGCCATGTACTGTTCTCTATCTACATTGTATTCCGCGTTGTGCATTTATGATGCTTATTATGCTGACTAGTCGCATCAGTCGGGGTTTGGTAAACGCGAAGGGAATCAGTTACATATGTTGTTGCCAAAACTGAAAGAAGGAGTGGAACATACTATGAAGAAAATGTGAAAGGGGAAATCATCGGGACTAGATAACATTCTGGTTGAACTGTATGAAGCGCTAGACGATTTTGGTGCAGAGAAATTAGCAACCTTATTGAATAGAATATACAACGGTGGCAAAGTACCAGAAGATCTTTTAAAGACATTGTTTATTGCACTGCCAAAGAAACCAGGTGCAACAGAGAGTGGACAGCACAGAACAATTAGTTTAATGAGCCACCTCACAAAAAATCTACTTCGAATCATCATGCTCAGAATAAGAAACAAAATCAAACCAGAGATCAGTGAAGAACAGTGCAGCTTTGTCGAAGGCGACATCAAACACCATTTACACTCTCAGGAATATTATCGAAAGATCAATAGAAGTACAATAAGACCTATACTTCTGTTTCATTGACTACACAAAAGCCTTTGACGCAGTGAAACTCCAGGTCATCATGAAAATGCTTAAAGATGTTAATATCGACGGGAAAGATCTTAGAATAACCAGGAATCTCACTGGCAACAAAGTGCAGCCATACAGATAGACAATGAGTTTGGTGAATATCAGCCAATAAAGCGAGGAGTCAGACAGGGTTGTGTTCTATCACCAGACCTGTTCTCCCTGTACAGTGAAAACATCATGAGAACCATACAAGACCTACCTGGAATAAGCATGGGAGGATACAATATCAACAACCTCCGCTATGCGGATCATACAGTACTGATAGCAAACAGTGAAGTAAATTTTAAGAAACTAGCATCTACCATGAACACAGAGAGCGAAAGACTTGGCCTAACCTTAAACAAAAAGAAAGCTGAAGTAATGGTAATATCAAAGAAACCTGATATCCCAAACTGTGGGATCGCAAATGAAATCCTGAAACAAGTTCACAACTTCAAGTACCTTGGATCATGGGTAACATCTGATGGCAAATGTGAAACAGACATAAAAGCAAGAATAGCAATGGCAAGAACAGCATTTACAGAAATGAGAAACATCCTAACGAACAAGGAAATAACGACTGACATCCGCCTTAGAACTGTCAGCTGCTACATTCTCCCTATATTGCTGTATGGCTGCGAGTCATGGACCATCACAAATGCAATGGAAGAAAGAATCACTGCAGCAGAGATGTGGTTTCTCAGAAGAATGCTATGGATATCATATACGGACAGGATAACCAACGAAGAAATTCTACAGAGAACAAAACCAAAACGTACATTACTTAAGAAATCAGAAAACAGCAATCAAAATTCTTTGGACACATCACGTGAAGAGAGACATTAGAACATTTAGGTACAACTGGAAAGCGAGAAAGAAAAATAAGCAGAGGCAGACAGAGAATGAAAATGATAGATGGATTAACATCATGGTTAGAAACAAGGGAGGCAACAACTACAATTCAGAGGGTCAGGCACCGTGATGGATGGAGAGACATGATTGCCCATGTCGAACGGAAAAGCACCTGAATGATAATAGTAACATATTATTAAGAATAATAACTTTTCTAACAATTATCACTGGGGCTGAGGGAACGCCGTGCAAGTATAACAAATCGTTGGGGGTTGCCAGAAATGTCAAGTTGACTTTGTTAGAATTCACGCTACACTCTCAACAGATGTTTCTGAATCTGTCGATTATTTTAATATTCTGAGGTGCTTGAGTGTATCGACATTAAGAAAGAGGATGTGCTGGAGCTTTTGAAATGTATTAAGTTAGATATATCGCCAGGACTGTAGGAGATATATCCCAGGCTACCGTGGGAAGCGAGGGAGCAGTTTGCTGAGCCTCTGACGATGATCTTTGCATCATCAATATGGTGGGGAGAAGTACTAGAGAATTGGAGGTTTTCAAATCGTGTTCCCTTGTACAAGGAAGGGTCTAGAGATAATCCACTAAATTATATAGCAGTGAATCTTACTTCAGTGATGGGCAAGCTGTTGGAGAAGATTCTGAGAAGCAGGATTTTTGAGCATTTGGAGACACAATCTGATTAGGGATAGTCAACATCGCTTTGTCAAGGGCAGGTGATGCTTTATGGACCTGATTGAATTATTTGAGGATGCAACAAAACACATTGATGAAGGTATAGCAGTGGATGTCGTGTATATGGATTTCAGTAAGGCATTTGATAAGGTTCCCCAGGCGAGGCTCATTCAGAAAGTAATGAGGCATGTGGATCCAGAATTGGCTTGCTCACAGAAGGCAAAAGATAGTTGTAGATGGTTCGAATTCTGCATTCGGGATGTTGACCAGTGGTATCAAATTTCAAGACAGAATATAATATTAATTGTACGACTCCATGGCAGTGTGGAGGATCAGTGGGATCGTGGGGTTTGTGTCCATAAGACACTCAAAGCTGCTGCGGAGTTTGACAGTGTGGTTCAGAAGGTGTATGGTGTGATAGCCTTCATCAGTTGTGGGATTGAGATAAATACCTGTGAGACACAGAAACATAGAAACACAGAAGCCCTACAGCACAACACAGGCCCTTCAGCCTAGAATGCTGTGCCGTGCATGTATTTACTTTAGAAATTACCTAAGGTTACCTATAGCCCTCTATTTTTCCAAGCTCGATTTTCCTATCTAGGAGACTCTTCAAAGACCCTATTGCATCCGCCTCCGCCACAGTCGCTAGCAGACTATTCCATGCACTCACCACTTTGCCTAAAAAAAACTTACCCCTGACATCTCCTCTGGACGTACATCCAAGCACCTTAAAATTTTGCCCTCCCGTGTTAGCCATTTCAGCCGTGGGGGGAAAAACCTCTGAACATCCACACGATTGTTGAAGCTATATAAGACCATAATTAGACCTCACTTGGAGAACTGTGCTCAGTTTTGGTCATCTCACTACAGGAAGGATGTGGATACTGTAGAGAGAATGCAGAAGAGATTTACAAGAATGTTGCTTGGATTGGAGAGCATGCCTTATGAGAATACGTTGAGTGAACTTGACCTTTTCCCCTTGACGCGATGGATGATGAGAGGTGACCTGATAGAGGTGTATAAGATGATGAGGGGCATTGACCTTGTGGATAGACAGAGGCTTTTTTCCAAGTGCTGAAGTGGCTTACACGAGGAGACATATTTTAAGGTGCCTGGAATTAGGTACAGAGGGATGTCATGCAGATACAGGTGGGTGCATGGAATGCACTGCCAACAAGATGGTAGAGGCGGACACGATAGGGTCCTTTCAGAGACTCTGAGTTAAATATGTGAAAAATAGAGGGTTATGCCGTAGGACAATACTGAACATTTTCTAGAGTAGGTTACATGGTCAGCACAACATTGCTGGCTGAAGGACCCGTAATGTGCTGTAGATTTCTATGTTCTCTCTTTTCACGTTTTATTGTTTCACAACGTTCAATGACATTTGATTTAATGTGTCTTTTCTGACAATGATCAACATAAAAGTGCTTACGTAACTCAAATTGAAAACATCTATTTAAAGTGATCTAAATCAATTCCAAATATAAAACACAAAATAATTGATTGTATAAATATTCATCCTCTTTTAATGTAACACCAACTCTGCACAGGTGCAGCTAATTGGCTTTAGAAGTCACATGATTAGTTAAATGAGATCTGTTTTTGGACACCTGTGTGCAGTCAAATTGTTTCAATTGATTGTAGTAAAATACACCAGTATCTGGAAGGTCCAACTGCTGCTGAGTCAGTATTCTGGCAAAAAACTACACCCTGGAAACAAAAGAACACTACAAGCAACTCTGCGCAAAGGTTATTGAAAATCACAAGTCAGGAGATGGATATAAGAAAATGTCCAAGTCACTGAATATCACTTGGAGTACAGTTGAGTCAATCATCAAGAAATGGAAAGAAAATGGCACAGTTGTAAATCTGCCTAGAGGAGTTGTCCTCAGAAACTGAGTAACCGTGCAATAAGAGGACTGGTAAGGAAGGCCACCAAGAGACCTGTGACAACTCGTGAGGATTTACAAGCTTGAGATTGTAGAGACTGCGCAGACAACAACTGTTGCCCGGGCGCTTCACCAGTCACAGATTTATGAGAGAATGGCAAAGACAAACGCACGGTTGAAAAAAGAAAACTCGCATGAAATTTTGGCCAGAGTTTGCCAGAAGGCATTTGGGAGACCCTGAACTTCGAAGGTCTGATTAACACAAAATTGTGCTTATCGGCCCTCATACTAAATGCTATATTTGCTGTAAGCCAAACACTACACTAGACACGAGAATACTACAGCACAGTACAGGCCCTCGGCCCTCGATGTTGTGCCGACCCATAAATTCCTAAAAAAAATGTACTAAACCACACTACTCCGTAACCCTCTATGTTTCTTTCATCCTTATGCCTATCGAAGATGCTCTTAAAATACCCCTAATGTTTTAGCCTCCACCAACATCCCTGGCAAGTCATTCCAGGCACCCACAAGCCTCTGTGTAAAAAACTTTCCCCTGACGTCTCCCCTAAACTTCACTCCCTTAACTTTGTACATATATCATTTGGTGTTTGCTATTCGTACCCTGGGAAACAAAGACTGGCTATCCACCCTATTTATGCCTCTCATGATCTTGTAGACCTCTATCAAGTCCCCTCTCATCCTTCTACGCTCCAAAGAGAAAAGTCCCAGCTCTGCTAACCTTGCCTCATAAGACTTGTTTTCCAATCCAGGCAACATCCTGGTAAATCTCCTCTGCACCCTCTCCAGAGCTTGACATCCTTCCTATAATGAAGTGACCAGAATTGAACACAATACTCTCTGCGTGGTCTCACCAGAGATTTGTAGAGTTTCAACATGACCTCTCTACTCTTGAATTCAATCCCCTCATTAATGAAGCCTAGCATCCCATAGGCCTTCTTAACTACCCTATCAACCTGTATAACAATCTTGAGGGATATATGGATTTGAACCCCAAGGTCCCTCTGTTCATCCACACTCTTAAGTAACCGACCATTAACCCTGTACTCAACCTTCTGGTTTGTCTTTCCAAAATACATCACCTCACACTTATCCGGATTGAACTCCATCTGCCACTTTCCTGCCCCACTCTGCTTCCTGTCTGTATCCTCTTGTAACTTTCGACAACCTATAGCTCCAGCCACAACTTCTCCAGTCTTCGTGTCATCGACAAACTTACTCACCCATCCATCTGCCTCTTCATCCAGGTTATTTATAAAAATCACAAAGAGCATGGGTCCCAGGACAGATCCTTGCGGTACTCCACTAGTCACCGACCCCAGGCAGAATGCTTTTCTTCCTGTAAATCATTTTTTTAAAATCCAAACAGCCATGGTTCCACTGATCCCTTGCGTCATGACTTTCTGGATGAGTCTCTCGTGGAGGACCTTGTCAAATGCCTTGCTAAAATCCATGTAGACCACATCTATCACCCTACCCTCATCAATTTCTTTTGTTACCTCTTCAAAAAAACTCAATCAGGCACATGAGGCACGACCTTCCCTTCACAAAGCCATGTTGACTATCCTTGAGTAGACTGTACTTCTCCAAGTGCTTGTAGATCCTATCATTAAGAATTCTAACCAATAGTTTGCAGACCATCGACCTAAGACTCACCGGTTTTACAGGACCGCGCGGAGAGTTTAAAAAGGAGACCACCCTATACAGCGGGAAGCTGTCGGAGCGGGCAGCATAGTGAGTGGGAGCAGAGTGTAGGGCTTTGGCTTCAACAGGCTTCGGCGGTAGACAGGAAGAGGCGAGAGTGAGGTACCAACTCTTTTTTTTCTCCCCCACCCCACCCCTTTCGCGAATCGGCCCGGACAGATAGGAACAGCAGGGCTCTCACAGCCAACGGTTTAAAAAGTTCGTCTGTTTGGCGAGGTAAGTGGGTGAGTAGACTTATTTTTCCTGTTTCATTCCTGTAGAATTAGGTAGCATGCCTGCAGGGCTAGGGCTTTGTTCAGGGTGTCAGATGTGGGAATCCTGGGAGACCTCCAGCCTCCCTGATGGCCACATCTGCGCCAGGTGCACCGAGATGCAACTCCTCAGAGACCGTGTTAGGGATCTGCAGCTGCACCTTGATGACCTAGTGCTTATCAGGGAAAGTGAAGAGATGATAGACAGGAGCTACAGGGAGGTAGTCATCCCTAGGCTACAGGAGTCAGAAAACTGGGTCACTGTCAAGAGAGGGAAGGGAAATGCCCGGATAGTGGAGAGCACACCTGTGGCTGTCCCCTCAGCAACAAATATCTTGTTCTGGATGCTGTTGAGGGGGATGACCTGACAGGGGACGCCCACGATGACCGGGTCTCTGGCACTGAGCCTGGCGCTGTTGTGCAGGAGAGAAGGAGGGAGAAGAGAAATGCGGTAGTCATAGGGGATTCCATAGTCAGGAGAACAGAAAAGAGATTCTGTGAGCCTGACAGAGATACCCGCATGGTGTGTTGCCTCCCAGGTGCCAGGGTACGGGATGTCTCGGATCGGGTCCAGAATATTCTAAAGGGGAGGGTGAACAGACAGTTGTCTTGGTACATGTTGGTACCAATGACATAGATAGGACAAAGGAGAAGGTCCTGAAGAGAGATTTCCAGGATTTAGGAAGGAAGTTGAGAAGCAGGACCTCCAGGGTAGTAATCTCGGGATTGCTACCTGTGCCACGTGCTAGCGAGGGCAAGAATAGTCGGATCAGGCAGATGAATGTATGGCTGAGAGACTGGTGTAGGGGGCAGGGCTTCAGATTCTTGGATAATTGGGATCTCTTCTGGGGGAAGTATGACCTGTTCAAAAAGGGCAGGTTACACCTGAACCCGAAGGGGACCAATATCCTGGCGGGAAAGTTTAATAGAGCTGTTAGGGAGGGTTTAAACTAATTTGGCAGGGGGATAGGAACCGGAATGGTAGAGCGGAGGAAGGGGAAAACAGAAATAAATCTAAGATAGTGAGCAGTAAAGATGTCAGGAAAGACAGGCAGGTGATGGGGCAAATGTGTAACCATTGGGATGAGTTGCAGTGCAATAAAGTTGCAGTGAAATCAAAGCAAAAAGCATCAAATGCTGGTCTTAAGGTGTTGTACTTAAATGCACGAAGCATAAGGAATAAGATGGATGATCTTGTCGTACAGCTACAGGTTGGCAGGTATGATATTGTGGCCATCACTGAAACCTGGTTAAAGGATGTATGTCTCTGGGAGCTTTATTAAATCATTGGAAAGAAGTGATATAGGATCGGAAGGTGCAGAATCTTTATGGGTTGATCTAAGAAATAGCAGAGGTAAAAGGACCCTGATGGCAGTTAGTTATAGGCCTCCTAACAGCTGCAGGGATGTGGACTACAAATTACAACTGGAAATAGAAAAGGCTTGTCTGAAGGGCAGTATTATGATTATTGTGGGGGATTTTAACGTGCGAGTAGATTTGGAAAATCAGGTCAGCACTGGATCTCAAGAGAGAGAATTTGTAGAATGTCTGCAAGATGGCTTTTTAGAACAGCTTGTTGTTGAGCCCACTAGGGGATCAGCTGTACTGGATTGGGTATTGTGTAATGAACCGGAGGTGATTAGAGAGATTGAGGTGAAGGAACCTTTAGGAGGCAGTAATCATAACATGATTGAGTTCACTGTGAAATTAGAAAAAGAGAAGCCGAAATCTGATGTGTCGGTATTTCAGTGGAGTAAAGGAAATTACAGTGGCATGAAAGAGGAACTGGCCAAAGTTGACTGGAAAGAGACACTGGCGGGAAAGACACCAGAGCAGCAGTGGCTGGAGTTTATGTGAGAAATGAGGAATGTGCAAGACAGGTATATTCCAAAAAAGAAGAAATTTTTGAGTGGAAAAAGGATGCAACCATGGTTTACAACAGAAGTCAAAGCCAAAGTTAAAGCAAAGGAGAGGGCATACAAGGAAGCAAAAATTAGTGGGAAGACAGAGGATTGGGAAGTTTTTAAAACCTTACAAAAGGAAACCAAGAAGGTCATTAAGAGAGGAAAGATTGGCTATGAAAGGAAGCTAGCAAATAATGACAAAGAGGATACTAAAAGCTTTCTCAAGTATATAAAGAGTAAAAGACAGGTGAGAGTAGATATAGGACCGATAGAAAATGATGCTGCAGAAATTGTAATGGGAGATAAGGAGATGGAAGAGGAACTGAACGAGTATTTTGCATCAGTCTTCACTGAGGAAGACATCAGCAGTATACAGGACACTCAAAGGTGGCAGGGAAGAGAAGTGTGCGCAGTCACAATTACGACAGAGAAAGTACTCAGGAAGCTAAATAGGCTAAAGGTAGGTAAATCTCCTGGACCAGATGGAATACACCTGCGTGTTCTGAAGGAAGTAGCTGTGGAGATTGCGGAAACATTAGCGATGATCTTTCAAAAGTCGATAGATTCTGGCATGGTTCCGAAAGACTGGAAGATTGCAAATGTCACTTCGCTATTTAAGAAGGGGGCAAGGAAGCAAAAAGGAAATTATAGACCTGTTAGCTTGACATCGGTGGTTGGGAAGTTGTTGGAGTCGATTTTCAACGATGAGGTTACAGAGTACCTGGAGGCATATGACAACATAGGCAGAAATCTGCATGGATTCCTTAAAGGAAAATCCTGCCTGACAAACCTATTGCAATTTTTTGAGGAAATTACCAGTAGGCTAGACAAGGGAGATGCAGTGGATGTTGTATATTTGGATTTTCAGAAGGTCTTTGACAAGGTGCCACACATGAGGCTACTTAACAAGAAAATAGCCCATGGAATTACGGGAAAGTCACATACGTGGATAGAGCGTTGGCTGATTGGCAGGAAACAGAGAGTGGGAATAAAGGGATCCTATTCTGGTTGGCTGCCGGTTACCAGTGGTGTTCCACAGGGATCAGTACTGGGGCCGCTTCTTTTTACATTGTACATCAATGATTTGGATTATGGAATAGATGGCTTTGTGGCTAAGTTTGCTGACGATACGAAGATAGGTGGAGGGGCCGGTAGTGCTGAGGAAATGGAGAGTCTGCAGAGAGACTTGGATAGATTGGAAGAATGAGCGGAGAAGTGGCAAATGAAGTACAATGTTGGAAAGTGTATGGTTATGCACTTTGGCAGAAAAAATAAACGGGCAGACTATCATTTAAATGGGGAAAGAATTCAAAGTTCTGAGATGCAACGGGAATTGGGAGTCCTCGTACAGGATACCCTTAAAGTTAACCTCCAGGTTGAGTCAGTAGTGAAGAAGGCGAATGCAATGTTGGCATTCATTTCTAGAACAATAGAGTATAGGAGCAGGGATGTGATGTTGAGGCTCTATGAGGCGCTGGTGAGACCTCACTTGGGGTACTGTGGGCAGTTTTGGTCTCCTTATTTAAGAAAGGATGTGCTGACGTCGGACAGAGTACAGAGAAGATTCACGAGAATGATTCTGGGAATGAAAGGGTTAGCATATGAGGAACGTTTGTCCGCTCTTGGACTGTATTTCTTGGAGTTTAGAAGAATGAGGGGAGACCTCATAGAAACACTTCTAATGTTGAAAGGCATGGACAGAGTGGATGTGGCAAAGTTGTTTCCCATGATGGGGGAATCTATTACGAGAGGGCATGGCTTAAGGACTGAAGGGCGCCCTTTCAGAACAGAAATGTGAAGAAGTTTTTTTTGGTCAGAGGGTGGTGAATCTATGGAATTTGTTGCCACGGGCAGCAGTGGAGGCCAAGTCATTGGGTGTATTTAAGGCAGACATTGATAGGTATCTGTGTAGCCAGGGCATCAAAGGTTATGGTGAAAAGGCGGGGGAGTGGGACTAAATGGGAGAATAGATCAGCTCATGATAAAATGGCGGAGCAGACTCGATGGGCCATATGGCCTACTTCTGCTCCTTTGTCTTATGGTATATGGTTCCCAGGATTCTCCATATTACCTTTTTTTAAACAAGGGAACTACACTTGCCATTCTCCAGTCCTCCAGCACCTCCCCTGAAGCCAAAGAAGATTCAAAGATCATAGCTACTGCTCCAGTGATCTCTTCTCTCACTTCCCACAGCAGCCTGGGGTATATCACGTCCGGCCCTGGGGACTTATCAATCTCGATGTTTTTAAGAAGATCCAACACTTCTTCTTCCTTAATCTCCACATTGTCCAGCAAACAGGCCTGTTCTATTTCGACCTCACCCTGATCAAGGTCCTTTTTACTTGTGAATAAGGAAGCAAAGTATTTATTTAGGCCTCCCCAACCTCCTCCGCCTCCAGGCACATGTTGCCTTCTTTATTCTTTAGCGGCCCCACCTTCAATCTTATCATCCTTCTGTTCTTCACGTATGCATAGAACGCCTTGGGGTCTCCTTAATCCTACATGCCAAGGCCTTCTCATGCCCCCTTTGAGTTCTCCTAAGTTCTTTCTTATGCTCCTTCCTGGCTACCCTATACTTCCCATGAGCTCCAGCTGCTTCCTGCTTCTTATATCTAACATCTGCTTCCTTCTTCCACTTGACGAGTTGCCTCACGTGTTTCATCAGCCACGGTTCCCTTTTCCGACCATTTTTTCCTTGCCTCAGTGGGACAAACTTATCCTGAACCCAGCAAAATTGGTCCCTAAACTTCCTCCACATTACGTCTGTGCTTTCACCCTTGAACATCCATTTCCAATTTACTCTCGCTAGTTCCTGCCTCATCCCTTAATAGTTAGCCCTACCCCAGTTAAGCACTTCCCCATTTTGTCTATTTTTATCCTTTTCCATAGCTATGCTGAAGCTAAGGGAGTTGTGATCACTCTCACCAAGATGCTCCCCCATCAAGAGGTCTGCCACCTGAAACAGGTTCATTACCGAGAACTAGATCCAGTATGGCCTCTCCTCTCGTCGGCCAGTCCACATACTGTGTCAGGAATCCTTCTTGAACATCCCTGACAAATTCAGCCCCATCTATCCCCCTTGCAGTCAGGAGGTGCACATCGTCAAAATCACACGATTCCTACCATGAAGCATCATGATGTGGGGACGTTGCACTGCAGAAGGCCCTGGAAGGCTTGTGAAGGTAGAGGGTAAAAAGAATCTAGCAAAAAACAGGGAAATCCTGGAAGAAAATCTGAGGTAGTCTGCAGGATAATTGCGACTTGGGAAAAGATTTTTTCAGCAGCAAAATAACCCCAAGTGTAAAGTCAAAGCTATACAGGAAGAGCTTAAAAACAACAAGGTTATGTCCTGGGGAGGCTAAGTAAGGGTCCAGACCTCAATCCAATTGAGAATTTTTGGGTGGACTTGAAATGTTCTGTTCACTAACGATTCCCATGCAATTTGACAGAGCTTTAGCAGTTTTGTAAAGAATGGGGAAAAATTGCAGTGTCCAGATGCACAAAGCTGATAGAGACCTATCCGCACAAGTCAAGCCTGTAATTGCTGCCAAAGTGTCATCTACTAAATAGGACTAGACATGCGGGATGTGTATACTATTTATCTATAGTATAAAATTATATATAAATAAATGCCAATAAATCTCACAACATATATCGGTGATAGTAAACCTGTTTCTAATTCTGAGAAGTTTTATCTGACTGTTGTGTATTTTCGTTTATGTCTGTTAATCCTTTTCCTCATACTGTGGTAGGTAATGTTAATTTAAGTGCACTGGAGTGTTATTTCAGTTCTTTTTTTTTGTAAGTTTTCCAGATCGGTTTCAGACCGAGATATTATGCCAAAGGAATACGTTAATATAGGCAGAGCAAACATGTTTATTGCCTTTGTTATATTGTTACTACTCAGCTCAGTTTGGCAGATTTTCTTAAGCCTTGAAGGAAATTCTGTTGAAACAGTTCTCTTTATCACATGATGATCAACTTTCTTTGTTTGTTGACATCCTTAGTATCGTTATGTTTCATATCCATCCATCTGTCGTATTCAATGCTGATGCTTTGTCATACACTATAAGCTCTACAACATGTTTCATAATTTTTAATGTTCTGTACTTTTCTAGTCTAAAGCTCACGTTTAAATCTTTGGACGTTAGTGCCATGATTTGAATTAATTGTTTTAGCTTTACTGATGCAAGAGCGTATAATTTCAAATCATTCTGTTTAGCAGATGTGTCAAGGTATAATTCATTCGTTTTTTCCTCCTGTTTTAATATCCGATTCAGTAAATTAGAGAGCGGGTTTCAGGCTAGACTAAACCATAGCAGGCTTAGTGTTTTGCTCTGGAAAATGCGTCCATTTATTTTGATAGCAGTAGTTATTCCTTTGAGGTTGTTAAAAGGGTGATTACTGTCCGCCAATGCTTCAGATGTTCTAAGTATCAGGTGTATATATTAGGAAGTTCTTTTAACCATGAATGAGGGACAGGATCAAATGGTTGTTGATAGACAATGTAACATTTAAAGATATCTGCTTTCCCCAAGACTTGATGTAGAATTAGATAATATATTACCAATTGTTTCTTAAATCTGTTCATACCTTAACAGTATTCTTTCTGCTCTTCTGTAAGTATATTGTGGTTCGCTAAGTGAGTGGTTATTAGATATGACATGCACAATGTTACAATTTTAAATATAAAATTGTCTCATTATTATTAAGAGCTAATAAGAACATTGAATAGTGACCATTCAATAGTCTTACAAAATGCAGAATTAGAGATGTCCTTTTGGCTGGCGGTTCTTACATTCAGCCTTTGATATCTTCTGCCCCACGGGAGTATGAAAGAGAGAGTTTTGCGGTGGGTTAGGGTTCAGCAAACAAGGCTTTGGGTGGGGGAAGTAGTGTTTTGCTAACTGGATGGAGTACTTCCAGGAGGTGACAAATGAAGTTACACAGTGGATATTGTCTACTTGGATATTAGTCGGGTGTTTGACAAGGTCCCACATCGGAGTCTCATACAGAAAATTAACATGCTTGGGAACTGTGGTGAAATGGCCTTTTGGATTCATAGTTTTCTTCTTCATAGCAGACAGTTGGTAATGAGGCTTAACCTGGCTGACGATCTTTGACCAGTGATTATCCACAAGGAACCACACTGGTATCAGCCATATATGTCCCCCTCTCCAAAAGTGGCCTCAAAAACCTACCCAACAATGCTCTTGGAATTATTTTACCATAAGGACCACTTTACCAGAAACCAAGCCCTCCCACCCCACCCACTCACTTCTTTCAATTTAGGATTGGAATAAATGTTGGGGCTGTCAATGAGAGTCGCTTCCCAGAGATGTTCTCAGCATCCTGGCGAAAACATTTCCCTGAATTCATATCCCAGAAATGCTCTTTTATCTGGACAGCTGCATTTCCTCTAATGCACATCCTGGAAATCCTCGGAAGAGGTAATAGATTTCCTGTAGTGGGATAACGGGTGCCCCACTACACCACATGTACCACAGCCACACATTTCCCCTCTCCCCTGACCATCCCTCCAACAAGGCCTCACATTTACCCTCCTCCCTGCCACATTCTGTGAACACATCACCCTCAGATTTTACTCACTGATTCCTTGCTGTTGGCTTGACAATTCTGTATTTAACGAGGCAGTCGACTTACTTGTGCCGGTGCCAGGATCCTGAGCAGCGTCTCTGGACTGACAGACAGTCGCCTCACTTGTACTGGTTCCAGGGTCCTGCTCTGTGTCTCTGACGTCACTGTCTCTGGGCTGACAGACAGTCGCCTCACTTGTGCCGGCTTTAGGGTCCTGATCAGTGTCTCTGACGTCACTGTCTCTGGGCTGAATTTGCTCTCCCTCCTCTGCGGCCAGACCACATTCAACTGAGACATTGTTCTCAATCTGACCCTGCTTTGGTTCATTGTTTCCGGTGTCCCAATCATCTTCACTCGATGAACGGCCTCGTGAAAACCTCTTGAGTGCTTTCCTCAGCCGATTTAATTTCCCGCCTGAAATAAATGACGAATTACAAGTTATACTAGACTGATTTAGAGCTCAGCAAAACAAGGATTCACAAAGGGTGGCTACAATAAGACCATAAGATATAGGAACATACTTAGGCCATTTGGCCCATCGAATCTGCTCTGCCATTCAATCATGGCTGATCTTTTTTCTCGTCCTCAATCCCATTTCTCGGCCTTCTTCCCACAACCTTGGATGCCCCACATACTCGCCTTACACTTTGACATACAGTATCCTGTCTCCTGGGTCACAGACTGACCATTGCCTTGATACGCACACTGTCCAGTCCCCTGGTTCGCAGACTGACCTTTCCCTTAAGACGCACACTGTCCTGTCCCTTGGAGGAATCTTGTCTGTACCCTTTCCACCATAATGACATCCATTCTGTGCCCTATCTACGTGTATGAACTGCTCCAGGGAATCGTGCATCTGTACCCTTGGTCCCCCTCGTTCTACAACAATGTTCAGGGCCTTACAATTTACAATACAACTCCTGCCCTGGTTTAACTTTACAAAGTGAACGCATTCCTTGGAGCACTTTCCATGTTCGACTCAGTCTCCTTGTGAGTTTACATAACCCCACTATACCACCAAGTTTGACGTCATCCACAAACTATCGAACGACATTAATTTTATCTACGAAGTCTTTAATTGAAAGAACAAACAGTGGACCCAACAACCACCCACACCACAGTTACAAGCCTCCAAACTGACTAGCCCTCTATTATTAACCATCTGATTCCTTCCAGCTTGCCAGCTCCGTATCCAGTCGGCTGTTTCGCCCGCAAGAAAATGAATCTCAGGGGTTTTTTTTTACGGTGACATACATGTACTTTGATTATAAATTCGCAATGAACTTTGAACTTTTAATACTCCAAAGATTACAGGTAGACAATGTGTGGAGTCGACAGCATGTTTACCGTCATTAGCTGCAGCACAGAATACAGGCGCAGAAAGATCTTGTGACAATGTTATAAACTGTTGGTTGGACCAGGTGGAATAGCGTGTGCGTTCTGGTAACAATACTACAGGATGGTTATATTAGTACTGGAGAGATTGCAGATTGAATATTCAATTACAAAATATTTAATCGGATGAGAACATATTCTGCCTCAGAGAAAATCATCTTCCTTCATAGATGTTGCCTGATCTGCTGAGATCCCCTATCATTTTCTGTGTTATCCGCTTTAGTTCTCCTCTGGAAACGCCGTCTGAATCACATTAATCCTACTCACCAATGACATTGCATTGTCCCGATAGCTTTCTTTGATTCCATGTTTGTCTCCTGTTGTTTTATATTTCCTGTGCCATCGAAGCTCCTTAAACTTTTTTTTTGAGAGACCCACGTTCACCATTTGTCCACAGACCTGTCATTCATTGGGGTATTAAAACATCGAAGCAGACCACACATTTATCTACAACGAGCTACATCCTGATTCTCAGCTATTCTCGGCTCGGCTGCAGAAAACAGATTTCAGAAACACACCTCAGCCTCATCTCCTTCGCACAGCAGTCATGAAAACCAGGCGGGAGTTGATAGCTACCCTTCCAAAACCTGCAATGTTGTGTTATCACACAATCTCTGAAATCCTTGAAATGCTCCAATCATCTGGCTCTGAATTGTGTAAATGAAAGTTGGAGTTGTCTGTCACCTCTAAACAGGCCCTGGTGTGCAACAAACCCTGAACCTGGACTTTTACATAACAAACAACACAACACCGCTGTCACATTCCTGTATGTTTGACTCTCAACCACCTGATTCAGGGTCTCTGGCTCCTTTCACTCAGGTGAAGCTTTGCATGGTGAGCAGAGTGATTCGACCATTATTGGTGTCAGGTCCCTGCGCTGGAACTGTTGGACTGATCAATTACACAAAGCCGCTTTACCAGTGGCATCAATGACACTGCTTGATGAAACTTTTCTCTGCCCTGTTAGCGTCTGTGTAAGTTTCTTCATCTGAGGTATTGTGCACCACAGGGCAGAGGTTTAATTATAAAGATCCCAGTGAACATACCTGTAGCCATTCTGATTCTGACTGACGATTGTTGATTGTTGTCGTCTTGTTTACACTTTGGTCGCGGTGCAGGACAGCTCCACCTGCTGGTGATGCCCTGAATTACACACAACAAGCAGACAGTGAGTCAGAGAGAGTAGGATTACTTTGCAAATGTGAGAGTATCTACATCCCCTGTATCAGAGCAGCAGTTCGCTTAGGGAGCAAACATTCCCTGTTAACATCAAGTCCCACACCACGTCTGTATGTTTGTCCAGTGATATCTGGCGCATCCTACTGACAGAATCACAGAGCAACAGAGCGCAGACACCGACCCTTCAGCACAATGGGACAATGACAACCACAGTGCCCACAGAGATGGTCCCAATTTCCTGTGTTTGGCCCATTTCCCTCCTGGCCTCTTCACTCCACCTACATATCCCAACTGCTTCTGGAATTATACAATTGTGCCTGCCTCATCCACTTCCTCTGGCACTTCCCTCCACATTATCACCAGCCTCTGTATGCAACCGTTGCTGCTTGTGTTGGCTTTACAATTTATTTACCATTCCTCTGCCATTCAGATCCCCTATAAGCTACGATAATCTTCACTGTGAGCACCATCTACTAATTTTGTGTCATCTGTGAACTTACTGATCAAGCCTTGTACATTCACATCCAAATGTGTGTAGGATAGTAACTGTTCGGGAACCTGGTGGTATGCATCTTGAGACACCTGTACTTTGTAGCTGATGGCAGCAGTGAGAAAAATGTATTGCCTGGGCAGTGAGGATCTTTGATGATAGATGCTGCCTTTCTACAGCAACATTTCATCTAGATGTGTTCAATGGTTAAGACCCGTGACATATTGGCCAAGTCCATTAACTTTTGTAGGATTTTCTGCTCAAAGGCATTGGTGTTCCCCGACCAGTCTATAATGCAGCCAGTCATCAGACCTTCCATCACACATCTGCAGAGGTTTGCCAACGTTTGCCAACAAAGATCTTGTTCTAGATGCTGTTGAGGGGGAGGATCTGACGGGGACGCCCAGGGTGACCGGGTCTCTGGCACTGAGCCTGGCGCTGTTGTGCAGGAGGGAAGGAGGGAGAACAGAAATGCGGTTGTCGTAGGGGATTCCACAGTCAGAAGAACGGACAGGAGATACTGTGAGCCTGATAGAGATAACTGCGTGGTGTGTTGCCTCCCAGGTGCCAGGGTACAGGATGTCTCGGATCGGGTCCTGAATATTCTAAAGGGAGAGGGTGAGCAGCCAGTTGTCTTGGTACATGTTGGTGCCAATGACATAGATTGGACAAGGGAGGAAGTCCTGAAGAGAGATTTCTGGGAGTTAGGAAGGAAGCTGAGAAGCAGGACCTCCAGGATAGTAATCTCGGGATTGCTACCTGTGCCACGTGCTAGCGAGGGCAAGAATAGTCGGATCAGGTAGATGAATGCGCGGCTGAGAGACTGGTGCAGGGGGCAGGGCTTCAGATTCTTGGATCATTGGGATCTCTTCTGGGGGAAGTATGACCTTTTCAAAAAGGACAGGTTACACCTGAACGTTGTGGTTTCGAGACTACCAGTAGTGTTCTTTATATCAGTTTTCACATTCACTGACCTTCCCTGCAGTTAAGCAGACTAATAATGTGAATGTTTTCACACCTGAATGAAAGTGAAACGACAAACCAGTTGGATATGGTTTTTTAGCAGAACAGCCTAAAGTTTTGCTTTAGGAAAAACTGCCTCCAGTTCTGTGGAATGTGCGGGGCCAGATAGCTGCTTGCACCAGACCCTAAGGTTGTTATATCACAGAAAAACAACCCACACCTTTTCCCAGTACTCTTTCAACCTTATTTATTTCTCTTCTATAGGTAGATGACCAAAACTGCAGTAAACACTCCAAATTCGAACGCACCAATGTCACCAACCTCAAAATAACACCCCATCTCCAGGATTCAGTACATTAATTTACGCAGGCAATCTGGAAAAGGCTCTTTTTTATGACCCAATCTACCTGTGGCACTACTTTAAGTGTATTATACACCAGAATACTAAAGTGAGTTTGTTTACGTGATTGAGAGTGAAATGTCAAACCGGTTGGAATTGGTTTCAGCAGAAAGGCCACTCTCTGCTCTAAAGAACATGCAGTCAGCTGGTTAAACACAGACCCTGAGCTCCGAGTCTCACAGAAAAGCAACCCACATTTTCCAAATCAATCAGTGATATTGCCTCTTCCCCCTTCCTTTCCAGTTCCACTGAAGAGTTTCGGCCTGAAACATTCCCCGTTGTATTCAGTTGCATACATATTGCCCAGACCTGCTGAGTTACTCCAGCATTTTGTCTTTCCCTGGTTACGAAAGATCCACGACTGGGAGTGTGTGGGCAGTTTGAAACCGCATCAAAACACATCCACACTGTTGAATATTCTTGGGGAATTAAGGTGTGAATCATTCAAGTCTGATATGAATTTCGGATCTTTACTCAATCAAATCTTTGTCTGTGATCAAGGAGTCACAGAGTCATAGTTAAGAGAGTCATATTGAAACAGAACACAGTACAGACGCTTTGTCCGAGCCATTTAAACCACCTGTTCCCGCCCACCTGCACAGTAGCCATATTCCCCCATCCATATTTTCAAAGGCGAAATCGTGCTCGCATGTACCACTTCTATTGGCAGCTCGTTCCACTGTCTCTCCGCTCTCTGATTGAAGACGTCTTCACTCATGTCCCCCTAAAACTTTTCACCTTTCACCCATAATGCATGATCTCTGGTTGTCGTTCCACCCGACTTCAGTGGAAAAGGCCTGCTTGCATTTACCTATCTATACGCATCATCCTGTTGTACTGCTCTATCGAATCCCCTCTCAATTTTTTTTGTTTCAAGGATTAAAGTCTGAAACTACTCAACCTTTCCTTATCACTCAGGTCCTCCGGAAACATCCTTGAAATTTTTCCCAGTACTCTTTCAAACTTACTTGCATCTTTCCCGTAGGTAGGTGACCAAAACTACACACAATACTCTAAATTCAGCCTCATCGATGTCTTATACAACTTCAAAATAACATCCTGTCTCCTGCAGTCGATAATTTAATTTATGAAGGTCATTTTGGCAAAAGCTTTTATTTACGACCCTATCTGCCTGTGGCACTACTTTCAATGAATTATGGACCTGTATTCCCAGATCCTTTTGTTCCACCACAATTTTTAGTGCTCTACTGTTTACTGTGTAAGACCTACCATAGTGCAACACTTCACACTTGCCTGCATTAAATCCCGTCTGCCATTGTCAGCGCAGAATTTCTAGCTGTTCCGGATCCCACTGTAACCTGTGAAAACTTGCCTCTCTGTCAACTACATCCCCAATCTCGGTGTCATATGCAAATGTGCTTATCAAGTTAAATAAGTTATCATCCCAATCATTGATGTAGATGGCAAACAGCAACAGACCCAACTACCATTCCTGCGGCTCTCCACTGGTCATAAGCCCCAATTAATGGAGATAATCATCTACCATCACTGTCTACCTTCTCCCAAAATGCCATTGTCTACTCCAATTTATGTCCTTATGTTGAACATGATGCAAATGAATTTTCTTGACCAACCTCCTACACGGGATTGTTAAATGCTAGCAAAAGTGTACGTAAACAACATCAGTCCTGTCTTTTCAAATACTTATATATGCAGTGCTTCTAATAACTTCCACACTACTGATGTCAGAAGCACTGGTCTATAGTCTTCTGGGTTTTTTTTCAGCCTTTCTTCAACAGCAGAATAATGTCATTTACTTGGATTTTCAGAATGCGTTTGATGAGGTGCCAGACATGAGGCTGCTTAACAAGGTAAAATCCTATGGCATTACAGGAAAGACACTGGCATGGATAGCAGAATGGCTGGCAGGCAGGAGGCATCGAGTGGGAATAAAGGAGGCCTTTTCTGGTTGGCTGCCTAGTGGTGTACCACAGGGGTCAGTATTCGGTCTGCTGCTTTTCACATTGTTTGCCAATGATTTAGATAATAGAATTGATGGCTCTGTGGCAAAGGTTGCGGATGATATGCGGGTAGGTGGAGGGGTAGGTAGTGCTGAGGAAATAATGTGACTGCAGCTAGACTTAGACAAATTGGAAGAATGGGCAAACAGTGTCAGATTGAATACAATGTTGGGAAAAGTATGATGATGCATTTTAGTACAAAGAATGATAGTACACATTATCATCTAAATGGGGAGAAGGTTCAAATGTCAGAGCTGCAGAGGGACTTTGGAGTCCTCATGTAAGACTCCGAGGAAGTTAATTTATAGTTTGAATCTGCGGTAAAGAAGGCAAATAAAATGTCCTTTATTTGATGGGGAGTAAAATATAAAAAACAAGGAGATAATGTTGTTTGAGATAATGCCGAGCCTTTATAAGACACTAGTCAGGCCACACTTTGAATATTGTCAATGGTTTTGGGCTCAATATCTCCGAAAGGATGTGTATTCATTGTGCAGAGTACAGAGGAGATTAACGAGGATGATTCCAGGAATGAAGGGGTTAACATCTGAGGAGTGTTTGGCGGCTTTGAGCCAATATTCACCGGCATTTAGAAGGATGCAGGGGTGGGGTGGGGGAGGATCTCATTGAAACCTACCGAATGTTGAAAGGACTGGCTAGGGTGGAAGTCGAGTATCTTTCCTTTGGTGGGGGTATCCAACACTAGAGGGCACAGCCTCAAAATTGAGGAAGGTACCCTTTAGAGCAGTGTTAAGAAGAATTTTTAGCCAGACTGTAGTAGATCTGTGGAATGCTTGGCTACAGGCTGCACTGGAGGCCAAATTCATGCATATATTTAAGGGGAAATGTCAGAGTTTACTGATCTGTCAGGGCAAAGGACATGACGAGAGGGCAGGTGTATGGGGTTGTTCTTGATGCTGGATCAGCAGCTTGATACCACCCAAAATGCACCTCCTACGGTTTGCCGACTAGAAACATAGAAAACCTACAGCACAATACAGGCCTTTCGGCCCACAAAGCTGTGCCAAACATGTCATTACCTTAGAAATCACTAGGCTTACCCATAGCCCTCCATTTTTCTAAGCTCCATTTACCTATCCAGAAGTCTCTTAAAAGACCCTACCGTTGCCGGCAGCCCATTCCACGCACTCACCACTCTGAGTAAAATACTTAACTCTGACATCTCCTCTGTACGAACTCTCCAGCACCTTAAACCTGTGTCCTCTTGTGGCAACCATTTCAGCCCTGTCAAAAAGCCTCTGACTATACACATGATCAATGCCTCTCATCATCTTGTACACCTCTATCAGGTCACCTCTCATCCTCCGTCGCTCCAGGGAGAATAGGCCGAGTTTACTCAACCTATTCTCATAGGCATGCTCCCCAATGCAGGCAACATCCTTGTACATCTCCTCTGCACCTTTTCATTGGTTTCCACATCCTTCCTGTAGTGAGGTGACCAGAACTGAGCACAG
>NC_092382.1:21705162-21765162 GCF_030028105.1 Mobula birostris | reverse complement strand
CGAGGAGAAAGTGGAACCTCTCCATAGTCACTGAGAGTTCAGAGTCTCCGAGAGAGGGCAGTGTGGGGGGGAGGGTCACTGAGAGTTCAGAGTCTCCGAAAGAGGGCAGTGTGGGGGGAGAGTCACTGTTCCCAGAGACTGCAGGAAGATGTCATTCACCTGACGCATTGACCTGGGGAATGAGAACTCCGTCACCGATGGAAGCTGGATATACAGCGTCAAAGATCTGGCTGTGAGCAAGTTTGCACTTCCTTAGGGGGTTGCTCTGTTAATGAACCGGAGTACTGAAATGAACGGATATTTCACCGTGATTTTCACCTGCTCCCGGAATCTGGACTGAGTGGCGGCATAAATGAATGTGTTCGTGCAGCAGCTGAAGTTCCTTAGCAAATATCCGGCATAGGCGAAAATAATTTCCGGGTCATTCCCCTGTGTTCCTATCCAGGTGATGTGATAGTAGATAAATTCTGCAACATTCGTCAGCCACAGGAGGATGAAGCTGCTGGAGAGGGTGAAGAGTAAAATCACAGGCCTCTTCCGGCTCTCCATCTCTGGGTCTCTGCTGTTTCCCCCCTTGCTCTGACCCCTCAGACCCCTACGGACCCGACTGGCCACTAAAATGTGCCTGACGGTCAGAGCGTTGAGCAGAAGAATCCCCCCGAATGGGAGGAACGGAGTTAAAATGATGTCAAACCAGTCATACGCCACCCACGCCGGTTCAGTGAAGTAACTTGGCGTCGGATAGCAGAATCATGGTACATTATTAAAGATCTCTCTGGGCCCGTGAGTGAAGTGGAGTGGACAGAATGGAACGCTAGATGCCGCTAGAACCACGGCCGCCGCTCTCCTCTGCAGTACTTTGTTTTCAGTTTCTGACAGAAAATGGCAACAAACCGATAGAAGGTGAAAGTGACGGTGAACCAGACGGAACAGTTCACGGCAACGCGGGACAGGACACGGAGAACAGTGCATACAGAGGTGACGTTCAGGAAACAAACGGGAAAATAATGATAATTGAGTTAATACAAAATGACCTCAGTAATAATGACCAGTAGATCCGCCGCTGCCATGGTCACCAGGTACCGTGTGGTGCAGAAGGAGAGGCCGCACGTTCCCGGGTACAGAATGACAATCGTCACTAAATTCACTGGAGAAAGAGAACGGAATGACATAAACATTATGATTCGCAATCAGGCACCCCAACTTAATCGCCCTCCACTATCCATCAAGGGTAAGGTTGAGTTATTGTTAACCTCAGATTCACAGCTATCGGAATCCAATGATTCACCAATCACGAGCATTAAGGAGTTTCGTCTGATATCCGTCGTGAGCAGTGTATTTATTCTTCTGAAATTTTGCCTCAGAGGCCTCGACTGCACAGTGCAGGATACATATTCCCTGCACCCAGACTGTGAATCATATAATCATAGAAATCTGCAGCGCATTACAGGCCCCTCGGCCCACAATGTTGTACCAACCATGTGGACTCAACTGGAGATTATCTGCAATATTTGCAAAGCTTTTATCTTGTTCAGTGTGAATGAATGCTCAGGTCATTGTTTGAATGAAGCTGCTTCGTGACAAGGTGTCCAGTCCACTGAATCCAATCCCCGTCACAGTCCCGCCACGTCAGAGGCCAAGAGGGTGAACATTCCTCTATTGAGAGTAGGTACTTCTTAAGCAAGGAGCGGAAGTTGCACGCGATACACTAATTTTTGCCTCATAATATCGAGGCGAAGATGGAGTAGGAAAACATTACTCCGACAGTGGGATAAAAGTTACTTGCTGAGAATATCAACTGACCATCTCTGAATCTAACTGGTTGCCCTATTTACACGTGAACAGTGAACAGTGTTACAGGTGAGCGGAGAATTGGCACGCGAGGAATTTCCTAAATATTATGCAAATCGTTATTTTGGTAGCACTTCGCTTTTAATTTTCCCTACACATTACATTTATCCACTTTTTTTAATTGCCATGAATTTTCGCACACATCGAGATTCATTAAATTGCACTGGATCATCCTGGCGTCCTCATAATTCTCCACATCATGTAATTTCACCTCGCCGGGAAAAACAAAACCTGCCCTCATAATTCCCCACATCGCCCAATTTCAATTCGCCCAGAACGTCAGAAAAAACAAACGTCCACGTAATTCTCCACATCGCCCAATTTCACATCGCCGGGAATGCCAGAGAAAAAAAATATCCCGTCCTCATAATTTCCCAGAACGCCAAATTTCACCTCGCCGGGAACGCCAAATAAATAAAACCCGTCCTCATAGTTCTGACATCAACTAATTTCACCTTGCGGGAACAATAAAACCCATCCTTATAATCCTCCACATCGCCGAATTTCACTTCACCGGGAACACCAGAAGAAATTAAAACGCCTGGTCCCGACCTAATCGACATAATCGATATCATATCATGACAGACGGGGTTCCATTCTGTGCGGCACCACACATATACCCTAAAAATGGAATAATTTATTGCCAATATTTGTATTTTTTGTCTGACAACGATTGCTCAACGCAAACTCGTACATCTCTGTCTTTTCCACGGGGGAATTTATCCGAGATAATACTTATTATTTCATACTTTACAGGGGATTGGAGAATCGTTCCTGTTATTGCGGGTGGACTAGACAGTTCAGTTTGCCCTTGACAGTTTCTTTAAGTACGCTGTGTTCACCAACACTTGATATATTTGAAATGTTTTGCTAATTAAAACTTCTGAGACTTTCGAAGATGACAAACATCTCGTACAACGTGCACACGACAGCATTACGCACTCGAGGTACGTTTTATCCAGCTCCCGGCGATCTAACTGCTTTCACTTTACCCACTCCAGCAGTTTAATGAATGTACTTTCCCCATTTATTCCTGGTTTTCATCGGCACCTTCATTCCCGACCATTACTGGTAATTTGTGGCGTTCTCTTTCTTTAAATCGGAACCAGAAGTACTTGCGTTGTTGTTGTTTAATTATTCTGTTTTTTATTTGTTGCCGTTACAAACTCAGACAAAGTTTCACACAACTGGAAGTGCTGCGCTCACTCACCAGGAACTCCAGTGACGGCGATGATCACGTACAATATCTTTTCCACACCGAAATCCACTGTCCGCATGTTCCACTTGAAGTGAACTTTCCCTCTAATGATGCGAGCAGCCTCTCGGAATGAACTGCGGAGTCAGCGCATTCCATGTGCTTTATCGCCAGTCGATCCCCATAGGGATATAATGGTTCAATCACAGTTAAAAACAGAGAAGGAAGAATAGGAATAAAGAGCCAAGAGAACTACTCCCTGGGACCCATTATGTTCATTGCGAAACTACAAGGAGCAAAGCAGCTGATTCGTCTGCTGGGTGAACATGGAGAAATGCGTTCTACTGGATATTGTGTAAGACATAACATTGTATCAGATATTGTTTTGTAATTTCCGATACTCTTCGACCTGACTTGTTTAATAATTAAACTTCGAACTACAGAGGACCAGTTAAGGCAATATATGGGGGCAGGCACTGCACCAGGGTTCTCTCAAGAATGAGAAAAGAAAAATCATAAATCATATGAACAGGCTGAGGGTAGCAGACACCAACAAAATCAACAAACTCATTCGTAAGGCGAGTGATGTTGTGGGGATGGAACTGGACTCTCTGACGGTGGTGTGTTAATACGCCCCCTTGTCACGGCAAAATCTCCAGTGTTAGTAACATTTCTTTATTGTCTTTAACATTATGTGTCTTTGCGGATCTGCCTGAATGAATGTGCTATTTTAGTAAAGATACCAAGTATCTGTCAGTGATATTTAAAATAAAACTTTCTGAATTAAATCTCATTGGCTGTTGATGACACATGTCTATGTGCACTGTGTTGTGCTCCTCCTGTACCCAATAATATGGCCACTGATTGTATATCCGTGGTCTTCTACTGCCGTAGCCCGTCCGGTTCAATATTGGACATGTTACGTGTCCAGTGATGCCTCTCGGCACAGTGCAGTAGCAGCGTGATTATTTGAGTTACTGTCGTTTTCCTGGCAGATTGAATCAGCTCCGCCTTTCTCCACCGATCTCTCTCATTAACAAGACGCTTTTGCTCTCAGAACTGCCACTACCTGATTTTTCCCCCGCACTATTCTCCGCAAACTGAGACTGTTGGACGTGACAACCCCCGGAGTTCAGCAGTTCCTGCGATATTCAGACTGCACCGCCTGGCACCAACAAACATTCCACTCTCAAAGTCACCGAGTGGGTAGGTGAGAGACCAAGAGAAGGTTTAACAGAGAGACATCTGCACCGTGTAAGTTGTCCTGTCAGGAAAAGTCTGTGATCTTGGCTCTTTTTCAGTGATTGAGGAGAATTCGACATGACCAAAGTTTACAGGGTGGTGTATATATTACAGTTGTTTTTAATAACAATGTACTTGATTGTATCCGTAGTAGCTTGGTAAAATCAGTGGGATCTTTGATGAGACATAAAGTATCAATAGACAATAGACAATAGGTGCAGGAGTAGGCCATTCAGCCCTTCGAGCCAGCACCGCCATTCACTGTGATCATGGCTGATCATCCACAATCAGTATCCAGTTCCTTCCGTATCCTCATAAACTTTGATTCCGCTATCTTTAAGAGCTCTATCAATCTCTTTCTTGAAAGCATCCAGAGACTTGGCCTCCACTGCCTCCTGGGGCAGAACATTCCACATATCCATCACTCCCTAGGTGAAAAAGTGTTTCCTGAACTCCGTTCTAAATGGCCTACCCCTAATTCTTAAACTGTGGCCTCTGGTTCTGGACTCATCCATCAGCGGGAACATGCTTCCTGCCTCCAGCGTGTCCAATCCCTTAATAATCTTATATGTTTCAATAAGGTCCCCTCTCATCCTTCTAAATTCCATAGTATACGAGCCTAATCGCTCCAATCGTTCAACATATGACAGTCCCGCCATCCCGGGAATTAACCTTGTGAACCTACGCTGCACTCCCTCAATAGCAAGAATGTCCTTCCTCAAATTTGGAGACCAAAACTGCACACAATACTCCAGGTGTGGTCTCACCGGGGCCCTGTCGAGCTGCAGAAGAACCT
The DNA here is from genome assembly GCF_030028105.1 of Mobula birostris. NCBI lineage: Eukaryota > Metazoa > Chordata > Chondrichthyes > Myliobatiformes > Myliobatidae > Mobula > Mobula birostris. Next base: position 21,760,078 of record NC_092382.1, on the reverse strand, counting down.
CTTTGCTCCTATACTCAATGTCGCTTGTTATGAAGGCCAGTCTGCCATTAGCTTTCTTCACTGCCTGCTGTACCTGCATGCTTGCTTTCAGTGTCTGATGTACAAGAACACATAGATCTCGTTGTGCTTCCCCTTTTCCTAACTTGACTCCATTTAGATAATAATCTGCCTTCCTGTTCCTTACCACCAAAGTGGATAACCTCACATTTATCCACATTAAACTGCATCTGCCATGCATCCGCCCACTCACCCAGCCTGTCCAAGTCACCCTGCATTCTCATAACATCCTCCTCACATTTAGATTATGAATACACGTAGTCTTCCTTTATTGTCATTTAGTAATGCATGCATTACGAAATGATACATTATTTCCTCCGGTGTGTTATCACAAGACAGGAGACAAACCAAGGCTTAAAAAACTGCCAAAACCATATAATTATAACATATAGTTACAAACCGTGTAACAATACCATAAATTGATGAAGAAGTCCGTGAGCACAGTAAAGTTCAAAGTTTCTTAAATGTCCCACATCTCACGCAGACGGGAGAAGGAAGAAAAACTCTCCCTGCCATGCCGACCACAATCTGACTCTGAGTCATCCGAAAACTTTGAGCTCTGATCAGCTCTCCGACACCAAGTACTGAGCGCCATTTCTGCACGAACGATTAGACCTCCTTCTCGGTCGCCAAAACCAGGCAAGGCCGGGGATTTTGAGGCCTAACCTCTGAAAGATTCCCGACCACACAGTAACGACAGCAGCGGACGGGCGTTTCAGAAATTTTTTCCAGATGTTCTTCTGTGTTTTCACGTCCATTCTCCATCAAATCAGAATTGTCCACGGCCCCTGTTTAACAGATACGACATAATTTTTCACCGGAGAGCTGCACACGCGCGGAGCACTTCCATCTTCTCCTCCCGCCTATTTCACAGTGCCACCCAGATTTGTGTCATCTGCACAAGTTTGCTACTGTTACTTTTAATCTCTTCCTCTAAACCATTAATGTATACAGTATTGTGAACAGCTGCGGTCCCAGCACTGAACCCTGCGGTACCCCACTGGTTACCCCCTGTCATTCCGAAAGGGACCCGTTAATCGCTACTCTTTGTTTCCTGTCAGCCAACAAATTTTCAATCCATGTCAGTACTCTGCTCCCAATACCATGTGGCCTAATTTTACCCACTAATCTCCCATGTGGGACTTCATCAAATGCTTTCTGAAAGTCCAGGTACACTACATCCATTGGCTCTCCCTTGTCCATTTTATAGTTACATCCTCAAAATTTCCAGAAGATTAGTCAAGACCGATTTCCCCTTCATAAATCCATGCTGACTCAGACCTATCCTGTTACTGCTATCCAAATATGTCGTAATTTCATCTTTTATAATTGACTCCAGCATCTTTCCCACCACTGACAACAGGCTAACCAGTCTATAATTCCCTGTTTTCTCTGTCACTCCTTCCTTGATAAGTGGGACAACATTAGCCACCCTCCAATTCACCGAACTGATCATGAATCTATAGAACATTGGATTACCAATGCGTCCACGAATTCTAAAACCAGCTATTTAAGTACCCTGGGATGCAGACCATCAGGTCCTGGGGACTTATCAGCCTTCAGGCCTAACAGTCTATCCAGCATCATTTCCTGCCTAATATATATTTCCTTCAGTTCATCCATTATGTCAGAGAGTGCTCTGCAGATGTTGGGGTCTGTTTGTGTTATAACCGTTGGGAATTAAACCTGGAGCGCGGCCATGAAAGGAGAAGCTGTGAGTTAAAGGGGAGGGAGAGAAATAGCCCAAAATATCCTCATCTCACGGGGTGGGAGGGGTGGATGTTCACAATTCAGATGATCGCAATTTAATTGTCAGTCCGGGTCTGGGTTCCTGCAGAGATCTCAGTTCCTTCTCCCCGGTCCGACTGAACTGATTCTCCACCAGCCTGAAACAGATGGGAGATTAAAGATGAAATAAATAGATTACAACAACATTGTCAGTAACGGGGGACTGGGGTTAATGTTTCAACAACACACACAGACAAATATCACCAAAAAACCCGCGGATCCGCTGATATTTTATCACATTGAACATTAACACAAACACTCACCCGATCCACTTCAGACTCGGGAGGGTCAGTATGAGGCGGCGGAGAGCGGGGACAGATCGGTCTGTCAGCGAGTTTAATGCGAGGTCCAGCAACGTCAGTGATCGGTTTACACTGAGAGCGGAGACGAGATCATCGACTCCGGAATCTGTGAGCCCGACATTGATCAGCCTGGAGATGAGAGAGAGTGAGGGTGAAGGACACAGAGAGACAGGAGACGGTACAAATCTCCAGTGTTAATCAGTAACACAATTACTGATCACATTAATGTTCAGTGTCAGACACCCAGTGACTGTAAACACAATCTCCCACAGTCTGGTACTTACACTAGTTCCTGTATTTTACACTCCGGGTTCCTCAGAGCCGCAGACACCAGTTTCACTCCTGAATCTCCCAGTTTATTCCCCGCAAGTCTAAAGACAAACAGGAAAATTGATGAACAAAGTGATTCAAACCGCGGGCCTGAGGGAATTTCTCTCACTTGGATATTTCAGGAAACATTAAACCCTTCAGTAAATCACTGATCGGAGTTCCCATCACTGTCAATGTCCCTCACTGCTCAGCTCCAGGGTATTCAGTGAATGTCAGTAATTTAGTCTGTCGGTGTGACCCTGTAAACTCCACATATTCTGTCCCATTCCCCAATGGTTAGAAAAGTGTTCCTGATGTGAGAGGGTCGGAAAGGGTAAGGTTGAAGGGTTAAATTCCCACAGGAGGAAGGGGGATGGGGAAGAGAGAAGAGTCTTGGCCTGACACCTCGACTGTACCTCTTCCTAGAGATGCTGCCTGGTCTGCTGTGTTCACCGGCAACTTTGATGTGTGTTGCTTGAATTTCCAGCATCTGCAGAATTCCTCTTGTTCCCACAGGAGGAAGTGGGATGGGGAAAAGAAATCCCACAGGAGGAAGGGGGATGGGGAAGAGAGATCCGACTGGAGGAGGGGGGATGGGGAAGAGAGATCCCGCAGGAGGAAGGGAGATGGGGAGGAGAGATCCGATAGGAAGAAGGAGATAGGGAAGAGAGATCCCACAAGAGGGAGGGATGCGAAAGTAGAACTTATGCGAGCGGTAGTTCTTAATTGGAGTCTATAACCTGCAACGGACATAATAATATGTGGGCTGGGATGGCAGTGATAGTGACACATGGAGGGAATACCGACACACAGAGACGTTTCCTCTCCCTCTCATGGGGCAGTCAACTGACCCAGCTGCTGCAGTCAGTGTCGGCCTGGGTATCAGTAACAATGAGAAGGAATATTGTCAATGGCCGTCACAGGCAGTGAGAAACACAGCCGTTCCAATGGTTTACTACCATTAAAGTGATGGCCGTTGTTCACTGATCTGATGAAATTTCCAACATCCCTTCACAAGGTATCACAGAACACTCCTGTCCTTGGGGAATTAGTGAACAATCCCCAGGGTATTTGTCACAATTCTTCACAATCTGATTGACTGCAGTTTCACCCAAATCCCTTTACATTGAAACAACACAATGCAACAGTTTCACAGCTCAGAGTGAGAGATAAATCAAGTTACCTTAAATCCCGGCACTTGTGCAGCCCGGGTCCCAGCCGCTGGATTCCTTCACAGTGAATGCGGCAGCGAAACAGGTCGAGGTGTTTTATTGTGTCACAGAGTCCGATGACATGAGACAGGACCGCGCAGTCAATCGGGGTCAGTGTCATTCCACTGAATGAAAGTGTTTCCACAGATCCCAGAGCGGCCTGAGCCAGTCCAGGATTCTGAGACTCAAACAGGTAGTGCAATGTGTTCAGGAGGCTCCTTTTACCATCTTGACTCTCTGCGTTTTCAATCTGGCGTCTAACCTCCTCCTTCACCCAGTCAATCACCCGGCAGGTTGTTTCATGATGAAATGGACCCAGAAACTCCTCCAGGCCCCGAGCTGTCATTGGGGAGGAGAGACCAGCAACAAAGCGGAGAAATACCTCAAATCGCCCATCTTTTGTGCTGTGGGCTTCAGTGAGGAATTTTAGGATATCCCCGGTATTTAGAGTCAGGAATTGTGCGACTGCAGCTACAAACTCTTGGATGGTGAGATGTGGGAATGTGTACACCACGCTCCGGGCACAATCCTCTCTCTCCAAAAGCTCCATCAGGAACCCGGACAGGAACTGGGAAGGCTGCAGATTGTAGTTGATCAAATCTCCATCTGCAAACACAATCTTCTTCTCGGACACTCCTCTGAAGGCCATCTGACCAACCCTGAGAAACACATCACGGGGGTTCTCTATCTCACGGCCGTGGTTTTTCAGGATGTTGTAAATATAGTAGGAATACAGTTGGGTGATGGTCTTGGGAACTCGCTGCGGGTCCCTGACTCTTTGTGTGAAGAAGGGACCCAGTGCCAGAGCGAGGATCCAGCAGTAGGAGGGGTTGTAGCTCATGGTGTACAGGATTTCGTTCTCCTCAACGTGTTTGAAAACAACTGCTGCCACCTTCCGATCTTTGAAATACCTGATAAAATATTCCTTTCGCTCCTCAGCATCAAATCCCAGGATTTCAGCCCAGATAGTGATCTTCGCCTTTTCCAATAAATGTAACGCAGTGGGACGGGTGGTCACCAGCACTGAACACCCTGGGAGCAGCTTCTGCTGGATTAAACTGTACACAATGTCAGACAATTCACACCACCACTCGGGATCTGGACACTGGTGCTTGGGTTCTGTATCTCTCCGACTGTCAGAAAAATCGATTCTGTGTTTGAATTCATCCAAACCATCGAATATAAACAGCAATCCCTTTGGGTTCTCCCAGACCTCTCTCAGGCAATTCTCAAAGTAAGGATATTGATCTAGAATCAGTTCCCTCAGGTTTATCCTGCAGTTAATGGAGTTTAAATCCCGGAATTTGAAACTGAAGACAAACTGGAATTGTTGGTATATTTTTCCCGTGGCCCAGTCATAAACAATCTTTTGAACCATTGTTGTTTTCCCGATCCCCGGGACTCCGGCCACTGCTGCTGAATTCCCAGATTTGGATTTAGTCCCGGAAAAGCTGCTCTGAAACAAATGATCCGTCCGTATTTTTTCCAGCTCTCTGCAGAGATGCTTTTCTCTCCACTCATCGTGGTCTCTTCCTCTTGCCAGCAGCTCATGTTCCACCAGTGTCCGATCTCGGACAGTAGAAATGACCGTGAGCTCAGCGTATCGATCAACCAGCTGGAAAACCTTCACCTTCTCCCTCATCAGGATCGTGTTCACTCTCAGTGTTTCAGTTTGTGCCCGCAGAGTCTCCTTGTGTTTCTGTTGAACATCTTCCATGGGAACAGACAGTGGACAAACTGTTAGATGCCTCAACTCAGAACTCAGTATGTAAGTACACAAGAGTTAGCTCAAAGTTATTACATTAATTGAATTTATCAATGGATTTTTGTACAGCAAAGTAAATTTGATGAACAGACTTCAGTCTGGACAGACATGCGCCATCTAGATAATCACATTTCCACATTAATTGTGCTGTGAAGGCGAGTATTTTCTTGGTAGTTTACTGACCCCCGACTGTACCGTACTGGACACCCTCCCACTACTGCCAGAGCTATCATTGTTTCTGTGAAAGAACTTTGAAAGTCCAGTGTTGATCTGGCTATGGAGATCGAGAAAAGGGTAGCGGGCATTCTGTCAAATGTACAGGGCGGCTTCCTCTACCACCCTCACTGATTCAAAATAAAATAAAGTAGCTTCTTTGATCAGAATGTGCACTGTCGTGTTTGGTTCGGGGAGAAAATGTGAATATCTTGTTCAGAAGATTGAGACAGTCCGCATTGAGACACAAAACGCAGACAATCCTCCCCCCCCCCCGCCCCAATCATCACAGATGCTGCTCAGCTCACTGAATTCCTCCAGAAAATGGTTTGAGACGGCAGATCTGCAGTCTCGTGTCTCTTAAAGAATATGTGCTGTAAACACTGAACAGATTTAAGATTCAAGATACACAAGTGTAAAGGAGAATGAAATTATTGTTTTTCCGGATCTGATGTAGCACAAAAACTCAGATAAGGAAAGCAATGATAACACAATGAGTATAAATACATACGATACACGAGTCACTCTGACCTCAGGTGGTTCTGACAGAAAATTTTTAAACCGTGCTGCTGGTGGTGTTGTGTTGTTAGTTGTGGAAGGGTGGCTTAGTCATTGGAAGTGTTGATCAGTCTTCCTGCTTGAGGAAAGTAACTGAGTAAAGTCCGGTGGTCCTGCTGTGGATGCTACGTCACATCCTCCCTCATGAGAGAGGGGCAAACAGCCCATAGGCAGGATAGGGGGAATCCTTTCTGATGCTGCTGGCCATTTTCCGGAGCCTTTCTGTATATACGTCCCTGTTGGAAGGTAGTCTGGGGGAGCTGGTGATACGTTGGGCAGTTTTGACTACCCGTTGTAGACCCTTCCAGTCCACCACAGTTATGCAGCATGTTGGCCTGCCCTCTGCAGCACAGCATAAAAGGACGCGAGTGTTGATGTGAGTACAGGTCAGACAACGTCTGTGGAAAGGGGAGAAAGAGGAGATGCTACTGGTCTATGACTTTGAATACAAGTTTGATAACCATGCTGATTACAGGTCGGGAGGTGAAGAAGAGAGCAGAGACCGAGGAATTTCAGTAGCAGGTATTACGGGATTTCAGCTGTCACAGGACCTGCATAGAACACAGAACCTTCGGCCCACAATATTTGTGACAGGATGATGACACATTAAACTCATCCCACCTCTTCGTTGTTCCTTATTCCACCATTCTCTCAATGTTACTTTGCCTGTCGAAATCGCTAACATTTGTCTGCATCACCAACCCTGACGGCATGTTGCAGGCACACGCTACTCTGTGTAAAAGAAAATGTACTGTACATGCTTTCCCCATCTCACCCCAAATCGATAACCTCCATTATCTGATATATCTGCACCGGAAACACTCTGACTATCTTCACCTGTCAATTTTATAACCCAATATATGGTCTCTCTTCCACCCTTCACACTTCAGATGAAGGAATCCAAGTTTGCCTACCCACTATTTAAAGTTTATGTAGCACATCTCTTTCAGCACCCACTAAGACTTTCACACCTTTCCTGCAATGGGGGACTGATTGCACCAATTCTCCAAGTGCTGACAAACCGGAGTTTTATACAGCTGCGACATAAAGATTCACATTCAGAGAGCTGTGGACATGGACATCAATATCCCTCTAGATATGAATGCTGTAAGGGTCGTGACCTTTACTCTATACCTCCCCCATATGTTTGATCTCAGGAATTGCAACAACTCACACTTATCCGGATTAAACTCCATCTGCTATTTCCCCATTCGCACCTGCAACTGATCTATATCCCGATAGATTGTTTGACACGCCTCTTCATTCTCCACAACTCAGTGTCTCATTTCAGCATCAGAAACCTTACCTTTCCTTTTCGGACTACATTTACAGCATCTCCCGTCAAGACACACAGGCGCTACGGTCGTTGACTTTAATCCCATTTGGAACACGCCGGTCCCAAATTCTGATCAGCTGATATTTAATCAACCCCACATACCTGATGGGTATTTGCCCAATAACAGCTGCTCGGGTCTCACTGTGTGTCAGGACCCTGCCAGGGCTGTGTGCGGTCTCACAATATGCCAGGACCCTGCCGGGGGTGTGTGGCATCTCACAGTGTGTCAGGACCCTTCCAGAGCTGTGTGGGGTATCACACTGTCTCAGGACCCTGTCTCAGGACCCTGTTGGACGTGTGTGGGTCTCACAATGTGTCAGTATCCTCTCCGGGTTGTGTAGGTTTCACTGTGTGTCGGGACCCTGCTGGGAGTATGTGAGCTGTTCGTCCAATGTATTCGGATGAAATAGTGAGTGTAGGAAAACATTGATTGGTGAAATAGCTGCTTCAGAGAACGTGACAGCAGTGGAAATGATGTTCTACAATAATCGGGGAGAGAATCCGTTTCCTATTCAGAAATGGGTGTGGGAATTTCAGTGCTGTGTCTGTTCCCTAAACAACATGACCAACAGTGAAGAAGAAGTTTGCATGTTTGTAGAGATTTACCAAATCCATGGTGCAGGGAAACTGGGGGTCTCCGTAGTCTGAATATGGACTGGAAAAACATTGACAGAAGTGAGAGAGACGTGAGGAGTTTGTAAATTTCCTGTTTCACCTATCTCTGATCTCATATGAAAATTAACATCTTTGGAATTTGTTCTTGGAAATGAGAGCAGCTGAACCATGGTACATAACCATGATTCCTTACCGTGAATCCCAACTCAGATCCCTTACGTTACTGTTCAAGAGAATAATCGGATAAAACTTGGGCTGCAATAATTCTTTCCTTCGCGCTCTCCTCTCTTAAATGTGCAGTTGCGTGATCCAGCTCAGTGTGCGATTATGAAGCCTTATAATCTCTTGAGCCCATGCACTGCCCCGGGATACATTTTCATAGACAGTACGTGCTTATGGATGTAGTAAGCCTCCCATCCAGATGGTCACAATTTAATGAATTGCAATATTATTTATAGATATTTTCATTCCTTTTCACAACCCTCAGTTTCTCTGTCCTAATTCCCACCCCTTACCCTTTCACAACGTCCATCACACAAATCGGCACACATGGATTTCAGCTTCTGTGCACTGAGCTGATGACTTTGCCCCAATCTCACCATCACTAACCCCGTCTCTTGATGTACTTCCCAGGATTATTGATCTGGGAGTTAAACTGGATAACTGAAGCAGGGATTGCAGATGTGAACAGAGTGGGGTTTATGTGCTGTTTAGGGTTGAACAGGGCTAGTTAGGGTGCTACCTGCTTTTCTCATTAAACTGATAATGTCATTGATATTCAGTGACGAGAACGTCAATGGACTCGCAAATCTAAAAATATGAGGGAATTTTGAAAAATGATTTCGTATGAGGGCTGTTTCGGCGGTTGGGTGGCTGCAGGGAAATGATTTCACCTTGAGCAGTGAAATAACGGAAGGTTCTCTGATTTTCACTCCTCCAGATCATTCACTTCTCTTTGACTCCAGTGGAGGGGTCTGTCATTGCAGGACCAAAGAGGTGTTATCCGTTTTAGCAAACTCCCCAACTCTCTGCGTTATTCCGCATAATGTCCTGTGAAAACTCTCCCTTCAGCAAACATTCCCCATTTGCACTGTGTCACGGTGCCAATGCTTGCCTGGTGAAATCCCCGTGGCTCCACAACGAAATGGCCCTGCACAATATCAGCAATTGGTGGAAAAAGCGGTTTCTTCACTTACCTTTCAGCTCACTGGGAATCTTCGGTACGGGTTGATGGACAGGAACACAACCTGTATGGGTTTAAGCAATTTGAGCAATTCAAAGATGTAAAATTATTATGTAAGGTTTTGAATCCAAAATTAAATTCATCTGTGATATTATCTCACCATGTTGCTGAATTTCTTTCAGTATTTTGTCCAACTTTGGAACACCAATCCGCATTTTCACAAAGGTTTCCCACATCACCCTCCGGGCGCGGGAGCCTTTCTCCATCACCAGGCTCAGGAGGAGTTTAGAACTGTCCGCCCGCTCTCCCTTATCAGCGAGATCAGAGATTTTCTGTGAAGAGTAACAGTGAACATATTGGAGACTGACAGATTCACACAGAGAATGAGAAGTAAATGATGTGCTCTGTAACGGGATCACACTGAGCAGTCACCCGGACGGGTGCTGATCCTTTTCATTTTTAAATCTTTTTATTAATTATTATTGAAAATCAACAACAGAGAAAAGTACATCAAAATAATCAAGACAACATATCCATATGTAGAATAAGAGTTAAACTATCAACGAAGCTGAACAGCATATCATTATGGAAAAAAGAAAGGAAAAAAAACCCCTGCTAACTAAAACAGGAAGAAAAGAAAACTAATAACAATGAAAACAAACGGGTAAAAAACCCATTTGGAGCACAAACCCGGAGTTATGCGCCATACTAGCTTCCATTGAAATAAAAGGCGACAATCCTCTAACCAGATCCATATACCCAAGCATCAGAAAAGGACCATCTTTATTAACTCAAATCAAATGATAATAATGGGCGAAAGAACTCCGCCTTTTCTCGAAGTCAAATCTAGGATCAAAAGTTCGACTTCTGATTTTTTGCAAACTAAGACATAGCATCACCTGAGAGAACCATTGTATCAAAGTGGGAGCAGAGACATCTTTCCATTTTAATAAACTAGCCCTTCTAGCCAATAATGTGACAAATGCAATTATGTATTCGTCTGATATAGAAATACCGTGAATATATTGAGGAATCATACCAAACTAAACTGTCAATTTATTAAGTTGTAAATTGATTTTTAAAGCTTTAGAAATTGTAGAAAAAATAGATTTCCAAAATTGTTTCAATACAGAACACGACCAAAACATATGTGTCAATGCAGGTATCTCAGTTTTGCATCTATCACACTGACTATTTACATTAGGAAATATTTTAGACAATCTCCCCTTTGTCAAATAATAACGATGTACAATTTTAAATTGAATTAGAGAATGACTGGCACAAATCGTAGAAGAGTTAGATAGCTTCAAAATTCGCAACCAATCCTCTGTTATCAAGGTCATGTTAAGCTCTCTTTCCCAATCTTGCTTAATCTTAAGTAAAAGATAGTTATACTGTTGTAATAGTAAATTATAAATTTTCCCAATGAAACCTTTCACTAAAGGGTTCATTTTTAAAACAATATCTAACAGGTCAGAGTCTTGCATATATGAAAAATTACTTAAATATTCTTGTAAGAAATGTCTGACCTGAAGATATTGCAAAAAATGTGATTATGAGAGAGAGGATGTAGTTACTAATTTCTCAAAGGACATCAATTGGCCTTCTTGAAACAAATCCATAAAGAAAAAAAAATCCTTTATTCCTCCAAAGGGAAAAGGTAGGATCACTAAGTGAATGTTCAAAAAAATAGTTTCGATAAATTAAACTGAAAAGTTTTTTTTTTAAGATTATGCTGATCCTGAATGGACATGGACTGTACATTCTGAGTGCAGAGCACACGGAGGCACATTCACCGTGAACCTGGTCCACCAGTCAATGAGATCCTGGCTGGTCTGTGACCGCTTCATTGACGTGGCTCCAAATCCATCAATAATTCCTCTCCGGATTTGACGATGGAAATGACCATCACAGAGGAATAAAGAAGTCAGGAAGGTTTTTATAACAGAGAGAACAGTCTCAGAGAAGTTGCTGAAAATATTATTTGCTTCATCTCCTCAGACGCCAGTGTCCAGCATGCCAGCCGATTACCAGTTGACACCTGATGCCTTTCCTTTATCTTTTCCAGTGAAGGTTTACTCAGTGATTCCACATTACAATATGTCACTATTTTCCTATCCGCACTGTTTGGAGTGACAGATTATAACACAATCATCTCCACCCAGAACACAACACACTCCAGCTCCTGTGGCACCCACAGATAAAGCCACGGTTCTGACTGACGTCCTGCTACCACGCTGCACGATCTTCCCAAACCGAAACTTCCTGTCATATTTCCATTTAATACTGTAAGCCCACACAACTGTTACCTGCTCAACTCACTCTGAACACTGAGCAGCCACCCACCAGTCCGCGGAGTCTTTTCACCTCTTTCTATCACTGGTTCAGATTCACATGTTTGAGATTCCATGTAGAGCATTTTTCCCAGTTTCTCCTGTATCTAATTTAATATCAGATGAGTCACAGTTCCGACACCTGGTGATGTGCGAAAATTCAAACCCCTTCTCCCTCCCACTCACCCGGTGTTCCTCTCCACTGAACTGATTCTCGGCAGTTAACGCCAGGCTCACTCCGTGCACCCCTCCTTCCATCGCCTGCTCCAGCCTGTCCCGGTAGAAATCCGTCAACTGCAGCAGCTGGAAATCATTCCAGCCTGCCAGGAGCTCGGTGATCATTGAGCTCGGACCTGTGAAGGAAAATAGGGAAAATTAAAGAAATTACTGACCCCATATTGGGCAGTAACTTTCTTTGTGGAAGGTAAAAATGGTGCTCCAGGTCACCAAACAGTCCGATATATATATGGGGGGAACGGGGTTAGACCGGTGGGGGGAGGGGAAGTGTGAGTGGGTATAGCTCCATCTGTTGAAAGCTGCTCGTTCGTGTCCCCGAGAATGTACCTCTCTATTTGTAAAGGACTCTGCTTCTTGCTGAGAATATAGTAACCCATCACCATCATTCTCCTGGTACTGCCCATCACCACGGCTCTACTCTGGCTGCCTGGTCAACCCCTTTCCTCAGCAAACCTCTGGGATATCTCACAAAATACTGTAGGAACTCAGCAGGTCAGACAGCGTCTATGGAGGAGAATAAACAATCAACATTTCGAGCCAAGGCCATTCATCGGGACTAGAAATGAAGGTGACGGAAATTCTAGATATTGCCACATTAATCTCTATTCCTTGTGGTCCTGAACCGAAACCTCAAATGTGTATTCCTCTCCATGGATGCTGCCTGACCTGTTGAGCTCTGACAATATTTTATGTGTCCTTTTGTTGCTCAAAACTTTCAGCATATGTAGAATGCCATGTATTCTGGAGTAACTCGCTATTTGAATGTAGATCACAATCTGTTAGAGGAGACAGTAATTGTACTCCATCCACATTGGGGAATGATTCCCCCAGAGATGTTACCTCTCTCTCTGCTCAGTTCCTTCACAAATATTTTGTGTATTGCCGATATCGGATAAAACCCAGACACACAGTCAGCACAATATTTATTAATTGAAATTATTCGCCAACATACCCGTGACCTTTCCTGATCCTGACGTCACTGGAACTCCTCCATTACGCACCCGTTCAGCTATTTTCAGTACAGTTGTGTTCAGATTTTGCTGCTCTGTAACAAACAAAATTAACAGGAGGGTCAGACATTAATTGAGGTATAAAAGGGAACACTGTTTTGTTTTTAAACGCAGGCAAGCACTTCCAAACATCTTGGGCCTGTCCACTGAAATCTTGACACGGCTGGATACACCTGTGCCCATTCACCCACAGTCACGCAATACCCACTCCCGCTCTGTCCATGGATTGCACGCTGAGCCAGGATTCTCCAGGGTACCTACTCGCCATATTGCAGGCAATTCCGTTTCAGGAACCGAATCAACGGAATGGTTTGGCAGGTTGAGCAGACTGTGTCCACTGGTTTCGTCCTCCTACCACTGGTGGCGCTATTGTGAGTAATGGACAACAGTTACAGCAGTGTGGGTTGAAATATTTCTGCTGACTAATGGGACATCTATTACTCTCGTCGTTGAATTATACAGATTTCTCAGTCACACCTGATTCTCACCGTCTGCTTTTAGTTTAACATCGCCTGGCATTGACAGCAACGGCAATATATGCTTTGAGCCAAAATCGAAGCACTCTGACATCCTGAACAATGCAATCAAGACATCTTCCGCTGAAACTAGTACATTTTCTCCGGCAGGACTATAATACCATAATTATCACCTGAACTCCGATCAAAATTTCTTTGAGTATATCACCTGTTCATTATCACACAGTATTCAACAGCAAGTTGACAAAAAAAGCTTTAAAATAAATAAAACATAATGCAGTAATTATTCAACAAGACAGACAGTATGTTAATATTTCATGTGCAGTAATTATTCAACAAGACAGACAGTATGTTAATATTTCATGTGGAAGACCCTGTATCGGAGCTGATCCTTTGTGTAGGGGCTATGTATCTGCTCTCTATCTGCATTGTATTCTCTGCTGTGTATTTATGATTTTTTTTATGGTAACCAGTCGCATCAGTGGGGCTGTGGTAAATTCAAAGGGAATCGTTTACATGTTTGTGCTTTGTTCAGTGCAGTACACAGCTGGGGAATGACAGATGTCACATCTTTTATTATTATCCACTCAAATACGTTGAAATTACACTTGGGTACACTTCAGTTTCATCGCTTCGAGATTGTATGTTTGCTGATTGCTAATAAAAGATCGGATATATATCACCGACATTTGTAACAATTATTATTGGAGCTGAGGGCGGGTCATGCAAGGATAACAAATCCGTTGGAGGTCGCCAGCAATGGTAATTTGGCTTGGTTAGAATTCACCGTTACATTCTCAACAGATGTTTCTCAATCTGTCGATCATTTTAAATATTCTGAGGTACTTGAATGTATAGAAAATAAGAAAGAGGATGTGCTGGAGCTTTTGAACGGTATTAAGTTAGATAAGTTGCCGGGACTGTATGAGATATACCCCAGGCTTCCGTGGGAAGCGAAGGAGGAGACTGCTGAGCCTCTGACGATGATCTTTGCATTATCAATAGGGTAGGGAGAAGTACTAGAGATTTGGACGGTTGCAAATATTGTTCCCTTGTTCAAGAAAGGGCGTAGAGATAACGCAGTACATTATAGAGCAGTGAATATTACTTCAGTGAATGGCAAATTGTTGGAGAAGTTTCTGAGAGGCAGGATCTATGAGCATTTGGAGATACATAATCAGATTAGGGATAGTCAAAATCGCTTTGTTAAGTGTTGGTCATGCCTTACGGACGTGATTGAATTATTTGACGATGGAACAAAACACATTGATGAAGGTAGAGCAGTGGATGTGGTGTATATGGATTTCAGTAAGGCATTTGATAAGGTTCCCCAGGCCAGACTCATTCAGTAGGTAATGCAGCATGGGATCCAAGAGACGTTGTTTTGTGGATCCAGAATTGGCTTGCTCACAGAACACAAAAGATAGTTGTAGATGTTAGAATTCTGCATTCAGGACGATGACCAGTGGTTTCACATTTGAAGACAGAAAAAATCTTAATGATAAGACTCTAGGCAGTGTGGAGGATCAGTGAGATTTTGGAGTTTGTGTCCATAAGACACTCAAAGCTGCTGCGCAGATTGACAGTGTTGTTAAGAGGGCGTATGGTGTGATTGCCTTCATCAACTGTGGGACTGAGTTCAAGATCTGTGAGACACAGAAACATAGAAACACAGAAACACAGAAATACAGGAACCCTACAGCAAAATACAGACCCTTCGGCTTAGAATGCTGCTGTACATGTATTTACTTAAGAAATTACCTCGGGTTACCCACAGCCCTCTATTTTTCTAAGCACCATGTTCCTATCCAGGGGACTCTTAAAGACCCTGTCGTATCCGCCTCCACCACCGTCGCTGGCGGCCTATTCCACGCACTCACCATTCCGCGTAAAAAAAAAACCTTGCCCCTGACATCTCCACTGTACCTACGTCCAAACACCTTAAAACTGTGCCGTCTTGTGTTAGCCCCTTCAGCCCTGGGAAAAAACCCACTGACTAACCACACGATCGTTAAAGCTAAAAAACAGACCTTCGTTAGACCTCACTTGGAGGGCTGTCTTTAATTCTGGTCACCTCACTACAGGAAGGATGTGGATACTGTGGAGAGAAAATGCAAAAGAGATTTTCAAGGATGTTGCCTGGATTGGATGCATGCCTTATGAGAATAGATTGAGTGAACTTGCTCTTTTCTCTTTGCAGCCACAGAGGATGAGAGGTGACCCGATAGAGGTGCATATGTTGATGAGAGGCATTGATCTTGTGGATCATCAGAGGCTTTTTCCAACCTGGCACGAGGGGCCATATTTTAATGTGCTTGGAACAAGGTACAGAGGGATGTCATGCAGATACTGGTGGGTACATGGAATGCACTGCCAGCCAGATGGGGGAGGCGGACACAATAGGGTACTTTCAGAGACTCTTAGATACCTATATGGAGCTTAGAAAGAATAGTTGGTTATGCTGTAGAGTAGGTTACATGGTCAGCACAACATTGTTTGCCGAAGGACCTGTATGTTCTCTCTTTTCCTGTTTTATCGTTTCACAACATTCAAGCACATTTGATTTAATGTGTCTTTTCTGACAATGATCAACATAAAAATACTTAAGTCAAAGCGAAAACATCAATTTCAAGTGATCTAAACCAACTCCAAATATAAAACACAAAATAATTAATTGTGTAAGTATTCATCCTCTTTTAATATGACACTAGATCTGCACTGGTACAGCCAGTTGGTTTTAGAAGTCACATGATTTGTTAAATGGAGATCTGTGCTTGGACACCTGTGTGCAGTCACGTTGTTTCAATTGATTGTAGTAAAATACACATGTATCTGGAAGGCCCAACTGCTGGTGAGTCAGTATCCTGGCAAAAAAAATACACCTCTAAGACAAAAGAACACTACAAGCAACTCTGCGAAAAGGTTACTGAAAAGCATAAGTCAGGAGATGAATACAGGAACAGTTCCAAGTCACTGAGTATCACTTGGAGTACAGTTAAGACAATGATCAATAAATGGAAAGAATATAGCACAGCTGTAAATCTGCGTAGAGGAGCTGTCCTCAGAAACTGAGTAACCGTGCAAGACGAGGACTGCTGAGGGAGGCCACCAAGAGACCTATGACAACTCTTGAGGAGTCCCAGGCTTCACTGGCTGAGATGGTAGAGACTGCGCAGACAACTGTTGCCCGGGAGCTTCACCAGTCACAGCTGTATGGGACTGTTGTAAAGAGAAACGCACTGTTGAAAAAAAAACAACTGAAACAAAATCTCGGCCAGAGTTTGCCAGAGGGCATTTGGGAGACCCGGAAGGTTCGGGTCCGAAGGTCTGATTAAATCAAAGCTGTGCTTTCTGGCCATCAGACTAAATGCTATGTTTGGTGTCAGCCAAACACTACACAGCATCAAAATCACAAGATTCCTACTGTGAAGCATCATGATGTGGGGACGTTGTACTGCAGCAGGCCCTGGAAGGCTTGTGAAGGTAGAGGGTAAAATGAATGCAACAAAAACAGGGAAATCCTGGAAGGAAGGCTGATGTAGTCTGCAGAAGAACAGTGACTGGGGAAAAAAAAAATCCAGCAAGACAATAAATCCAAGCATAAAGTCAAAGCTATACAGGAAAGCTTAAAAACAACAAAGTTGATGTCCTCGTGAGTCTAAGTCAGAGTCCATACCTTAATTTAATTGAAAATTTTTGGCTGGACTTGCAAAGTGCAATTCACTAACGATTCCCATGCAATTTCACAGAGCTTGAGCAGTTCTGTAAAGAATGGGGCAAAATTGCAGTGTCCAGATGTGCAAAATTGATTTCCACACAACTCAAACCTGTAATTGCTGCCAAAGTGTGACCTACTAAATATGGACTAGATGGGAGCCGGGGGGGTGGGTGTATATTATTTATCTATAGCATAAAATTATATATAAATAAATGCCAATAAATCTCACAACATATATCAGTGATAGTAAACCTGTTTCTGAATCTGAGAACTTTTATCTGACTGTTGTGTATTTTTTTTGTGTCCGTTAATCCTGTTCCTCATACTGTCGTAGGTAGTGTTAATCGAAGTGCACTCGAGTGTTATTTCAGTTTTATTTTATTTTTTTGTTTTGTAAATTTTCCGGATCGGTTTCAGACCGAAATATTATACCAAAGGAATACTTTAATATAGGCAGAGCGAACGTTTTTATTGCCTTTGTTATATTTTTACTACTCAGCTCAGTTTGGCAGATTTTCTTAAGCCTTGAAGTAAATTCTGTTGAAACATTTCTCTTTATCACACGATGATCTATTTTCTTTGTTTGTTGATATCCTTAATATACTTATGTTTCATATCGATCCATCTATTGTATTGAATCCTGATGCTCTGTCATACACTACAAGCTCTACTACACCTTTCGAAATGTTTAATGTTCTGTACTTTTCTAGTCAAATGCTCATGTTTATATGCCTGGAAATTAGTTCCATTATTTGAATTAAATGTTTTTGCTTTACTGATACAAGAGCGAATAATTTCAAATCATTCTGTACAGTTGGTGTGTTAAGGTATAATTCATTTTTTTCCCTGTTTTGCTACCCTATTTTTGTCTAATTCAGTAAATTAGGAGCGGGTTTAAAGCTAGAGAAAAAGGGCAGGCTTAGCGTTTTGCTCTGGAAAATGCTTCCATTTATTTTGATAACAGTAGTTGTTCCTTTTTGATTGTTAATAGGGTGATTATTGATGCTACTGCTTCATCAGATATTGTAGATATTTCACAAGTATTAGGTGTATATATTAGGAAGGTCTCTTATCCAAGAATGAGAGACAGAATAAAATGATTTTCGATAGTCCGATATCTGCTTTCCCTCCGGGTTTGATTTTGAATTATATAATCTATTATCAGTTCCTTAAATCCCTTCATACCCTAACGGTATTCTTTCTGCTCTTCTGTAAGTATATTGTGTTGCCTAAGTGAGTGGTTATTAGTTACTAGATACGCGATGTTACAATTTTATATATAAAATTGACTCATCAATATTAAGAGTCAATAATAACAGAGTAGGTGACGATAAATAGTCTTATAAACGCTGAATTAAAACTGTCCTTGAGGCTGGTGGTACTTATATTCAGCCTTTTTTATATCTTCTGACCCATGGGAGCATGAGAAGAGAGAATGTTTGAGGTGGGTTAGGGTTCAGCACCAGGAAATTGGCCGGGGTTAGCGTCTTACTAACTTAATGGAGTTCTTCCAGGTGGTTACAAAGGTGATGGATAAAGTTGCACATGCATATTGTCTACTTGGATTTCAGTTGGGTGTTTGACAAGGTCACACGTGAGAGGCTGATACAGAAAATTAATATGCTTGGGAACTGTGGTGATTGCTTTTTGGATTCATAGTCGTCTTCCCCATAAGAGACAGTTGGTAATGAGGTTTAACCTGGCTGGTGCTCTTTCACCAGTGATGTTCCACAAGGAACCACATTGGGATCGGCCATGTTTACACATATGCCCGTTTCCCCAAGACTGGCCTCAAAACCTACCCAACAACACTCTGGGAATTACTTTACCAGATGGACAACTTCGCTAGAGACCAACCACTCCCACTCCACCCACTCACCTATTTCAATTTAGGATGGGAATAAATGCTGGGGCTGTCAATGAGAGTTGCTTCCCAGAGATGCACTCAGCATCCTGGCAAATACATTTCCTATAATTCATATCCCAGAGATGCTCTCTTATCTGGACAGCTGCATTTCCTCCAATACACATCCTAGAAATCCTCAGAGCAAGCAGTATATTGCTTGTAGTGGGGTAGAGGGTGCCTCACTAAGACACTTGTAGCACAGCCACAAATTCCCCCTCTCTGACCAATCCTCCAACAATGAATCACATTTATACTTCTTCCTGCCTCATTCTGCGAACACATCACTCTCACATTTCTCTCACCTGCTCCTTGTTGGGGACTTGAGAATTCCGTGTTCAATGAGCTTCTGAGCTGACAGACAGTCGCCTCACTTGTACCGGTTCCAGGGTCCTGATCAGTGTCTCTGACGTCACTGTCTCTGGGCTGACAGACAGTCGCCTCACTTGTACCGGTTCCAGGGTCCTGATCAGTGTCTCTGACGTCACTGTCTCTGGGCTGACAGACAGTCGCCTCACTTGTACCGGTTCCAGGGTCCTGATCAGTGTCTCTGACGTCAGTGTCTCTGGGCTGACAGACAGTCGCCTCACTTGTACCGGTTCCAGGGTCCTGATCAGTGTCTCTGACGTCACTGTCTCTGGGCTGACAGACAGTCGCCTCACTTGTGCGGGTTCCAGGGTTCTGCTCAGTGTCTCTGACGTCAGTGTCTCTGGGCTGAATTTGATCCACTTCCGCTGCGGCCGGATCGCATTCCATTGGGACATCGCTCTCAATCTGACCCTGCTTTGGTATCTTGCTTCCCGTGTTCCGATCATCTTCCCTGGATGAGTTGCCTGGAAAACACCTCACGAATACTTTCCATAACCTATTTAATTTCCCACCTGAAATAAATGATTTACAGGTTATGCTGGAGTGATTTAGAGCCGAGCAGAACAAGGATTCACAATCCTTTACGGGAGAGTGGCAAACACAAACGCACTGTTGAAAAAAAAAGCTCACATGCAATCTCGGCCAGAGTTTGCCAGAAGGCATCTGGGAGACCCAGAAGTTCGAAGGTCTGATTAAATCAAAATTGTGCTTTCTGGCCATCAGACTAAATGCTATATTTGGTGTAAGCCAAACACTACACATCATCAAAATCACAAGATTCTGACCGAGAAGCAACATGCTGTGGGGACGTTGCACTGCAGCAGGCCCTGGAAGGCTTGTGAAGGTAGAGGGTAAAATGAATGCAGCAAAAAGCAGGGAAATCCTGGAAGAAAAGCTGATGTAATCTGCAGGAGAACTACAAATTGGGAAAAGATTTTTCCAGCAAGACAATAACCCCAAGCAGAAAGTCAAATCTATACAGGAAGAGCTTAAAAACAACAAAGTTAATGCTCTGGAGTGGCTAAGTCAGAATACAGACCTCAATCCAATGGAGAAATTTTGTCTGGACTTGAAGACTGCAGTTTACTAATGATTCCCGTGCAATCTGACAGAGCTTGAGAAGTTTTGTAAAGAATGGGGAAAACATGCAGTGTCCAGATGTGCAAAGCTGATAGACACTTATCCACACGACCCAAGCTTGTAATTGCTGCCAAAGTGTGATTTACTAAATATGGACGAGAAGGGGGTGTGTATATTATCTATATATAGCATAAAATTATATATAAATAAATGCCAATAAATCTCACAACATATATTGGTGATATTAAACCGGTTTCTGAATCTGAGAATTTTATCTGACTGTTGTGTATTTTTTATGTCCGTTAATCCTCTTCCTCATACTGTGGTAGGTAGTGTTAATCTCGGTGCACTCGAGTGTTATTTCAGTGCTTTTTTTTTGTAAGTTTTCCAGATCGGTTTCAGACCGAGATATCATGCCAAAGGAATACATTAACATAGGCAGAGCGAACTTATTTATTGCCTTTGTTATATTGTTACGACTCAGCTTAGTTTGGCAGATTTTCTTAAGCCTTGAAGTAAATTCTGTTGAAACATTTCTCTTTATCACACGATGATCTATTTTCTTTGTTTGTTGATATCCTTAATATACTTATGTTTCATATCGATCCATCTGTTGTATTGAATCCTGATGCTCTGTCATACACTACAAGCTCTACTACACCTTTCGAAATGTTTAATGTTTACTTTAAGCTCATGTTTATATCTTTGAAAATTAGTTTCATTACTTTAATTAGTTGTTTTAGCTTTACTGATGATAGAGCGAATAATTTCAAGGCATTCTGTACAGCAGGTGTTCCAAGGTATAATTCATTTTTTCCCGGTTTTGATACCCTATTTTTCTCCGATTTAGTAAATTGGAAAGCGGGTTTAAAGCTAGTGAAAACCATAGCAGGCTTAGGAAAATGTCTCCATTTATTTTGATAACGGTAGCTTTTCCTTTGTGATTGTTAATAGGATGATTATTGTACGCTAATGCTTCACCAGATGTGGATATTTCACAAGTATTAAGTGTATATCTTAGGAAGTTCTATTAACCACGAGAGAGGGACAGTATCAAATGTTTTTTTTTTGATAGTCAGATTTCTGCTTTCCCTCCGGGCTTGATTTTGAATTTGTTATCTATTTTCAGTTGTTCCTTAAATCCAGTTAAATCCTCAACAGTATTCTTTCTGCTCTTCTGTGAGTATATTGTGGTTGTCTAAATGAGTGGTTATTAGTTACGAGATACACGATGTTATAATTTTACATATAAAATTGACTCATTATTATTGAGAGCCAATAATAACAGAGTAGGTGACGGTAAATAGACTTATAAACGCAGAATTAAAGCTGTCCTTGAGGCTGCTGGTACTTACATTCGGCCCTTTATACCGTCTGCCCCAAGGGAGTATGGAAGAGAGAAGGATTGAGGTGGGTAGGGATCAGCACCAAGGCTTTGCGCGGGGTTAGCGTCTTGCTAACTTGATGGAGTTCTTCCAGGTGGTGACAAATGTGATGGATGAAGTTACACATGGAGATTGTCTACTTGGATGTTAGTCTGATGTTTGACAAGGTCCGACATGGACTCATACAGAAAATTGACATGCTGGGGAACTGCGGTGAATTGGCCTTTTGGATTCATAGTTGTTTTCCCCATAAGGGACAGGTGGTAATGAGGCTTAACGTGGCTGGCGATCTTTGACCAGTGATGCTCCACAAGGAACCACACTAGGATCGGCCATATTTACACATATGCCCCCAAGAGTGGCCTCAAAATCTACCCAACAATGCTTTGGGAATTACTCTACCACAAGGACTACTTTGCCAGATGTCATCCCCTCCCACCCCAACCAGACACCTATTTCAATTTAGAATGGGAATAAATGTTGGGACTGTCAATGAGAGTCGCTTCCCAGAGATGCTCTCAGCATCCTGGCGAGAACATTTCCCTCAATTCATATCCTGGAAATGCTCTCTTCATCTGGGCAGCTGCATTTTCTCGAATACACATGCTGAAAATCCTCAGCAGCAGGCAGTACATTTCCTGTAGTGGGCTAGCGGGTTCCTCACTGAGAAACTTGTAGCACACCCACACATTTCCCCCCTCTGACCAACCCGCCTACAAGGAATCACGTCCTCCCTCCCTGCCACATTCTGCGAACACACCACCCTCATATTTCACTGACCCGTTCTTTGTTGGGCACTTGACAATTCCGTGTTTAATGCGCTTCCGAGCTGACAGACAGTCGCCTCACCTGTGCTGGTTCCAGGATCCTGCTCAGTGTCTCTGAGGTCACTGTCTCTGGGCTGACAGACAGTCGCCTCACTTGTACCGGTTCCAGGGTCCTGCTCAGTGTCTCTGAAGTCACTGTCTCTGGGCTGACAGACAGTCGCCTCACTTGTGCTGGTGCCAGGGTCCTGATCAGTGTCTCTGAAGTCACTGTCTCTGGGCTGACAGACAGTCGCCTCAATTGTGCTGGTTCCAGGGTCCTGATCAGTCTCTCTGACGTCACTGTCTCTGGCCTGACAGACAGTCGCCTCACTTGTACCGGTTCCAGGGTCCTGATCACTGTCTCTGACGTCACTGTCACTGGGCTGACAGACAGTCGCCTCACGTGCTGGTTCCAGGGTCCTGCTCAGTGTCTCTGACGTCACTGTCTCTGGGCTGACAGACATTCGCCTCACGTGCTGGTTCCATGGTACTGCTCTGTGTCTCTTACGTCACTGTCCCTGGGCCGACAGACAGTCGCCTCAGTTTTGCCGGTTCCAGGGCCCTGATCAGTGTCTCTAACGTCACTGTCTCTGTGCTGACAGACAGTCACCTCACTTGTGCTGGTTCCAGGGTCCTGATCAGTGTCTCTGATGTCACTGTCTCTGGGCTGACAGACAGTCGCCTCACTTGTGCTGGTTCCAGGGACCTGATCAGTGTCTCTGATGTCACTGTCTCTGGGCTGACAGACAGTCGCCTCACTTGTACTGGTTCCAGGGTCCTGATCAGTGTCTCTGACGTCACTGTCTCTGAGCTGACAGACAGTCGCCTCACGTGCTGGTTTCAGGGTCCTGATCAGTGTCTCTGAGGTCACTGTCTCTGGGCTTACAGAGAGTCGCCTCACCTGTACCGGTTCCAGGGTCCTGATCAGTGTCTCTGACGTCACTGTCTCTTGGCTGACAGGTAGTCGCCTCACTTGTGCTGGTTTTAGGGTCCTGATCAGTGTCTCTGACGTCACTGTCTCTGGGCTGACAGACAGTCGCCTCACTTGTACCGGTTCCAGGGTCCTGATCACTGTCTCTGACGTCACTGTCACTGGGCTGACAGACAGTCGCCTCACATGTGCTGTTTCCAGGGTCCTGCTCAGTGTCTCTGACGTCACTGTCTCTGGGCTGACAGACAGTCGCCTCACTTGTGCTGTTTCCAGGGTCCTGATCAGTGTCTCTGTCGTCACTGTCTCTGGGCTGACAGACATTTGCCTCACGTGCTGGTTCCAGGGTCCTGATCAGTGTCTCTGACGTCACTGTGTCTGGGCTGACAGGCAGTCGCCTCACTTGTACCGGTTCCAGGGTCTGATCAGTGTCTCTGACGTCACTGTCTCTGGGCTGACAGACAGTCGCCTCACTTGTACCGGTTCCAGGGTCCTGCTCAGTGTCTCTGACGTCACTGCCTCTGGGCTGACAGACATTCGCCTCACATGCTGGTTCCAGGATCCTGATCAGTGTCTCTGACGTCACTGTGTCTGGGCTAACAGACATTCGCCTCACGTGCTGGTTCCATGGTCCTGCTCTGTGTCTCTGACGTCATTGTCCCTGGGCCGACAGACAGTCGCCTCAGTTTTGCCGGTTCTAGGGTCCTGATCAGTGTCTCTGACGTCACTGTCTCTGAGCTGACAGACAGTCGCCTCACTTGTGCTGGTTCCAGGGTCCTGCTCAGTGTCTCTGACGTCACTGTCTATGGGCTGACAGACAGTCGCCTCACTTGTGCTGGTTCCAGGGTCCTGATCAGTGTCTCTGAGGTCACTGTCTCTGGGCTTACAGACAGTCGCTTCACCTGTACCGGTTCCAGGGTCCTGATCAGTGTCTCTGACGTCACTGTCTCTGGGCTGACAGACAGTCGCCTCACTTGTGCTTCCAGGGTCCTGATCAGTGTTTCTGACGTCACTGTCTCTTGGCTGACAGACAGTCGCCTCACTTGTGCTGGTGCCAGGGTCCTGATCAGTGTCTCTGAAGTCACTGTCTCTGGGCTGACAGACAGTCGCCTCAATTGTGCTGGTTCCAGGGTCCTGATCAGTCTCTCTGACGTCACTGTCTCTGGCCTGACAGACAGTCGCCTCACTTGTACCGGTTCCAGGGTCCTGATCACTGTCTCTGACGTCACTGTCACTGGGCTGACAGACAGTCGCCTCACGTGCTGGTTCCAGGGTCCTGCTCAGTGTCTCTGACGTCACTGTCTCTGGGCTGACAGACAGTCGCCTCACGTGCTGGTTCCAGGGTCCTGCTCAGTGTCTCTGACGTCACTGTCTCTGGGCTGACAGACATTCGCCTCACGTGCTGGTTCCATGGTACTGCTCTGTGTCTCTTACGTCACTGTCCCTGGGCCGACAGACAGTCGCCTCAGTTTTGCCGGTTCCAGGGCCCTGATCAGTGTCTCTAACGTCACTGTCTCTGTGCTGACAGACAGTCACCTCACTTGTGCTGTTTCCAGGGTCCTGATCAGTGTCTCTGACGTCACTGTCTCTGGGCTGACAGACAGTCGCCTAACTTGTGCTGGTTCCAGGGTCCTGATCAGTGTCTCTGATGTCACTGTCTCTGGGCTGACAGACAGTCGCCTCACTTGTGCTGGTTCCAGGGTCCTGCTCAGTGTCCCTGACGTCACTGTCTATGGGCTGACAGACAGTCGCCTCACTTGTGCTGGTTCCAGGGACCTGATCAGTGTCTCTGATGTCACTGTCTCTGGGCTGACAGACAGTCGCCTCACTTGTACTGGTTCCAGGGTCCTGATCAGTGTCTCTGACGTCACTGTCTCTGAGCTGACAGACAGTCGCCTCACGTGCTGGTTTCAGGGTCCTGATCAGTGTCTCTGAGGTCACTGTCTCTGGGCTTACAGAGAGTCGCCTCACCTGTACCGGTTCCAGGGTCCTGATCAGTGTCTCTGACGTCACTGTCTCTTGGCTGACAGGTAGTCGCCTCACTTGTGCTGGTTTTAGGGTCCTGATCAGTGTCTCTGACGTCACTGTCTCTGGGCTGACAGACAGTCGCCTCACTTGTACCGGTTCCAGGGTCCTGATCAGTGTCTCTGACGTCACTGTCTATGGGCTGACAGACATTCGCCTCACGTGCTGGTTCCAGGGTCCTGCTCAGTGTCTCTGACGTCACTGTCTCTGGGCTGACAGACATTCGCCTCGTGCTGGTTCCAGGGTCCTGATCAGTGTCTCTGACGTCACTGTCTCTGGGCTGACAGACAGTCACCTCACTTGTACCGGTTCCAGGGTCCTGCTCAGTGTCTCTGAGGTCACTGTCTCTGGGCTTACAGAGAGTCGCCTCACCTGTACCGGTTCCAGGGTCCTGATCAGTGTCTCTGACGTCACTGTCTCTTGGCTGACAGGTAGTCGCCTCACTTGTGCTGGTTTTAGGGTCCTGATCAGTGTCTCTGACGTCACTGTCTCTGGGCTGACAGACAGTCGCCTCACTTGTACCGGTTCCAGGGTCCTGATCAGTGTCTCTGACGTCACTGTCTATGGGCTGACAGACATTCGCCTCACGTGCTGGTTCCAGGGTCCTGCTGAGTGTCTCTGACGTCACTGTCTCTGGGCTGACAGACATTCGCCTCGTGCTGGTTCCAGGGTCCTGATCAGTGTCTCTGACGTCACTGTCTCTGGGCTGACAGACAGTCACCTCACTTGTACCGGTTCCAGGGTCCTGCTCAGTGTCTCTGACGTCACTGCCTCTGGGCTGACAGACATTCGCCTAACGTGCTGGTTCCAGGATCCTGATCAGTGTCTCTGACGTCACTGTGTCTGGGCTGACAGACATTCGCCTCACGTGCTGTTTCCATGGTCCTGCTCTGTGTCTCTGACGTCATTGTCCCTGGGCCGCCAGACAGTCGCCTCAGTTTTGCCGGTTCCAGGGTCCTGATCAGTGTTTCTGACGTCACTGTCTCTGTGCTGACAGACAGTGGCCTCACTTGTGCTGTTTCCAGGGTCCTGGTCAGTGTCTCTGACGTCACTGTCTCTGGGCTGACAGACAGTCGCCTCACGTGCTGGTTCCAGGGTCCTGTTCAGTGTCTCTGACGTCACTGTCTCTGGGCTGACAGACAGTCGCCTCACTTGTGCTGGTTCCAGGGTCCTGCTCAGTGTCCCTGACGTCACTGTCTCTGGGCTGAATTTGATCCACTTCCGCTGTGGCCGGATCGCATTCCATTGGGACATTGCTCTCAATCTGACCCTGCTTTGGTACCTTGCTGCCCGTGTCTTGATCATCTTCAATCGATGATTTACTTGGTAAAAATCTCTCGAATGCTTTCCATATTTTATTTAATTTCCCACCTGAAATAAATGATGAATTGCAGGTTGTAGTGAAGTGACTTAGATACGAGCAGAACAAGGATTCGCAGTGGGTGGTTACAATAAGAACATGAGACATTGGACCATAATTAGGACATTTGGTCCATCGATTCTGCTCCGCCATTTAATCATGGCTGATCCTTTTTTCCGCTCCTCAACCCGAGTTCCTCGCCTTCTCCCTGTTACCTTGATGTTGTGTCCCATCAAGAACCTATCAATCTCTGCTTTAAGTAACAACCCAACAACCTGGCCTCCACAGCTGCCTGTGGTAACAAATTCCACAAATTCACCACCCACTGGCTAAAGAAATGTCTCCGCATCTCTGTTTCGGATGGATGATCCTCTATCCTGAGTCTGTGCCCTCTGAATCTACACTTTCCCACCATGGGAAAAATCCTTTCCCCATCTGTTCGCTCTCGGCCTTTCAGCATTCGAAAGGGTTCAATGAGATCACCCCCCGCCCAGCTTTATAAATTCCAGCTAAAGCAGACCAGAGCCATCAAATAATGGAGCCGAGACTCTGGCTGACCAGATTTGGAGCGGGACTGTGCTGGTGAATGTGAACCACACCTCCTGCCAGGTTACCATCCCGATAAGCCTGTGACTGGACACATCCACACCCAGAAAAAGAACAGGGTAGACGCAGTAATACTAATCACTAGCTACTCAGGAATTGAACACACTGATGTCCAGAGCTTCTTAATGGAATGGTGTCAGGTGATACCGGGAAATATCACTGGGTTTATTTTCCACGAACAAAATCTCCGTGGGTCACAAACCGTCCAGTCACTGGTGTCACACACAGATCCGCCACCGGATTACACACTTCCGGATCCCCTCGATCAGATACTGTCCGTCCACTGTGTCAAAGTGTCCGATCCCCTGGGTCACAGACTGACCATTACCTCGAGACGCACACTGTCCACTCCCTGGGTCACAGATTGAACATTGCCTTGAGTCACAATCTGTCCGGTCTCCTGGGTCATAGACTAACCACTGCCTTGACTCACATACTGGCCAGTCGCCTCGATCACAGATTGACCATTACCTGGATACGCACATTGTCCCGTCTCCAGGGTCACACACAGATCAGCCACCGGAGTACACACAGGCGGATCCTCTGGACCACATACTCTCCGTACGCTTTGACATACAGTGTCCT
The DNA here is from genome assembly GCF_030028105.1 of Mobula birostris. Lineage (NCBI taxonomy): Eukaryota > Metazoa > Chordata > Chondrichthyes > Myliobatiformes > Myliobatidae > Mobula > Mobula birostris. Next base: position 21,731,920 of record NC_092382.1, on the reverse strand, counting down.
GTCCCCTAGATCACCTACTGACCATTGCCTTGACACGCTCACTGTCCGGTCGCCTGGAGGAAACTTTTCTGTACTCTTTCCATCTCAAAGACACGTGTGCTCTGCTCTACCGACGTGTATGAACAGTTCCAGGGAATGGAGCATCTGTACTCTTGGTCCCCCAGCTCCCATTGTTCTACAACACGTCTCAGGGCCCTACAATTTACTGTGTAATTCCTGCGCTGCTTTAATTTTACAAAGTGAACCCATTCATTAGAGCATATTCCACGGTCGTCTCAGTCTCCTTGTCAATTTACATAACCCTACTTTACCACTAATGTTGATGCCATTTGCAAACTAATGAACAATGTTAATTTTATCTACCAAACCTTCACTATAAAGAGCAAACAGTGGACATAGCATCCATCCACACTACTGAGCACAAGCCTCCAAACTAAACGGCACTCTATTAGTAACCTATTGATTCCTTCCACCTCGCCAGTTCCACATCCAGTCGGCTAACTCGCCCGCAAGGACACGAATCTCAGTGTTACATATGGAGACATGTATGTACATTGATGATAAATTCAGTGAACTTTCAACTTTCAATACTCCAAAAATTACGGGTAGACAATGTGTGGAGACAACAGTTAGCATGCTTGCTGTCATTAGCTGCAGCACAGAATACTGGCGCAAAGAGATCTTGTGACAAGTTTATAAACTGTTGGTTGGACCAGTTAGAATAACGTGTGCGGTCCTGGTAACAATACTACAGGAAGGACATATTAGTATCGGAGAGATTGCAGATTGAAATTTTCAATTACAAAAGATTGAATCGGATGAGAACGTTTTCTGACTCAGAGAAAATCCTCTCCCTCCATCGATGCTGTTGATCTGCTGAGTTCCTCCATCATCTTGCGTGTTCCCCACTCTAGTTCCCCTCTTGAAACGCCGAGGGGTTCACTTTAATCCTACTCACCAATGCCATTATATTGTCTCGATAACCTTCCTTGATTCCACGTTTCTCTCTTGCTGTTTTATATTTCCTGTGCCATATCACCATTGAAGCTCCTTAATCGTATTTTGAGAAAACCACGTTCATCGTTTGTCCAGAGCCCAGATATTCATTGGGGTATTAAAATACCGAAGCACATCACACATTTACCTACAATAATCTGTCTCCTGATCCTCAGCTATTCTCAAAGCTGGCAATTTTCTCGGCTTGGCTACATAAAAGGGTTTTCAGAAACATCCCTCAGCCTATGTAAGTTTCTTCATCTCAAATATTATGTACAAATGCGACAGACGTTTAATTAGAACGATCCAATGATCATACCTGTAGCCATCCTGGTTCTGACTGACGATTGTTGGTTGTTGTTTTCTTGTTTACACTTTTGTCCTGATACAGGAAAACTTCACATGCTGACGATTCTCTGAATTACACACAAGCAGACAGTGAGTTAGAAAGAGTATGATTACTTTGCAAATATGACAGTATCTCCATTCCCTGTATCAGAGCAGCACTTGCCTTAGGGACCAATCATTCCCCGCTTCCATCAACTTCCCAGCCATGTCCGTATGTCTGTCCAGTGGTATCTGGCGCATCCTACTGATAGAGTCACAGAACAAACGAGGACACCTACAGTCCTTCAGCCCAACGAGAAAATGCTGACCACAATACCCACAGAGATTGTCCTAATTTTCTGTGTTGGTCCCATTTACTCCTGGCCTCTTCACTCTATCTACACGTCACAACTCCATCTAGAAATATATAATTGTGCCTGCCTCATCCACTTCCTCTGGCAATTGCATTCACATCATCACTAACCTCTGCATAAAACCGTTGCTGCTCATGTCGGTTTTACAATTAATTTACCACTCTTCTGCCCATTTAGATCCCCTGTAAGTACGATAATCTTCACTGAAAGCAACATCCATTAATGTTGTGTCATCTGTGAACTCACTAGTAAAGCCCTGTGCGTTCGTATTCAAACGATTGCTATCAAATAACGAATATCAAAGGTCCCAACTTCTAGCCTTGCGGCACACCACTAGTTACCGGCCTCCGTTCTTCAACCACCACACGTTGCTTGCTACCTTCAAGGTAATTTTACTTTCTCTCGGAAGCGCATGGGTCCTTATCTTCCAGACCAAGCTGTCATGTGGCAACTTATCATAAGGCTTTGCCGAAATCCAATGTACCACATCCACTGTCCTGTCATTTTACTCTCATCTTCAAAATCCTTAACAAGTACTGTTGAACGCAACGTTCCATGCACAATGCCATTTTTCACTCCTAATCAGACTCTGTCGATCCAAATGTCGGTGCATGACTGTCACATATTATGAAAAATTATCTCTTGCTTCTCCCTACGCTTCTCTGCTCTCACCATCAAAAAGCCAAAGTAGCAACCCGTGTTGATAATGTTTCTGTAAATGCTCAAAATTCCTGTCCCTAAGTATCCGTTCCAAGATTTTGCCCACCACTGATGTAACACTCACTAGTCTATAATCACCAGAATTATATCGTTTATACATTTATTGAATTACAAAAGAAGATTTGCCATTCTCCAGTCCCGTTTTACTACACCTGTGGCCAGAGAGAGCACACGGGTCATTGTCAATGTCACTGTAAAGTCCCTCCTCACTTCCCGTAGTGATGTGGTATACATTGGAATCTTAAAAAAAAACACCTCTTTCTTAACATTGCTATGCTAACGTCACAATCATAGTCCATGCCATTGGTAACTCTGACGCAAATCATTCATTGAGCACTTCATCCTCCAGGCACGTTTCCGTCTTTGCTCCTGAGTAGTCCTACCCTCAATCTGTTCATCCTCCTCTTCTTCACCAACGTGTAGAACTTGATGGGACTTTCCTTCATCCTACTCGTCAAGGACTTCTCAAGTCCCCTTGGACCTCTAAATCCCTTGTAAAGCTCCTTCCTGGATACCTTATAATTCTCTGGAGCCATGCTTGAATGTTGCTTCCTAAATGTGCTATTCCCTGAGATAATGTGTTATCAATTTACGCTCCCAGATTGCTAAGAATAGCATCACAATTGTCCATCCACTAATTAAATTCTGTTCTTTATCGTCTTCTACATGCCTATGACCATGATAAAAGTTAGATTATTGTGATAACTATCTCAAAAAGGTCACCTATCGTGATGTCTACCAGTATCATTGCGTAGTACTGGACACAGTATGGGATCCCTTCCAGTTGGTCCATCCACAAGATAAATCAAGACTCATTCCGAGACACACAACATATTTTGCCCTATGGACCCATTTTGGAATAAGGAGGTGGGAATCAAATGCAGGAAAGTAGAAGTCACCAATGATAACTACCTTGTTATATTTGTACCTTTCCAAAAGCTGTCAAGTTATCTGCTTCTCGTTATCCCAGTGGCTTTAGGGAAAGCCTAGAGAATACTCCCAGAATGAATGACAGTGCCCGTACTGTTTCTGACTTTCACCCACACTGAGTCTGTCGATGGTCCCTCCATGATGTACTCCGATGATACCACCCTGATTAGCAATTATAATTGTCCTCCTTTCACTTCCCTCCATGTGCATTCTGAAACTCTGGAACATCAGACAGCCAATCCTTCCCTTGTAGCAGTCCTGCCTGTGTAATGGTGATAACATGTACCATCCATGTACTGAACCATGTTCTACATCCGTTAGTCTTGCGAGACCATGGATCTACGCCTGGAAAGTCTTCATACAACCGGGCAAGGTTGTATAGAAGACTGGCAGTTGTCCATGCTGCAAGTCTACCCTCTCCACGACACCGATGTTGTCCAAGGGAAGGGCAAGGGCCGATACAGCTTGGCACCAGTGCCGTCGCAGAGCACTGTGTGGTTAAATGCCTTGCTGAAGGCACGCTGCCTCGGCTAGGGTTCAAACTTACGACCTTCAGTTCGCTAGTCCAATGCCTTAATCACCTGGCCACGTACCCACACACTAACCATGTTATAAGTTACTCTTATTTTTCCTACTTATTGTATTCAACACATTTCAATCCATCCAAATGACGACCACCGTCCACAGCCTATCCTTACACTGCCTCTGTGAACTTTGCACCTACCTTTATATCAACTGCTCCATCATCTGACCAAACACTCTGGTTCCCATCCCTCAACGACTGAGTTTAAACCGACTCCGGCAGCTCCAGCAGACCTGGTTGCAGGGACATTCGCTCATCTCAAGTACAGGTAGAACTCGTGCCTTTTGTACAGGTTCAAATGGGAACATTGCAAAACACATTCCTGCTTGATCACAGATTCATAGGTTCTGACAATTTATTAGTCGAAAATACTGGATGTCGCCAGGGTATGTAAATGTAAATTATTGGTTGGCTTTTGCTTGTTGGGACTGAATGAAATGTGGTGCTGGGACCTTTGGCATCAAATGCGTTCGTTCTTAGCGAAGGCTTGCAGAACGATGTAATTGAGGGCAAGTATATCATTGCATCTTGCAATAGTCAGAGGAATCAATGTCGTGTTGCTGTCGTTGATGGTAGTTCCACATTTCTGCAAACAGTGCAGCAGAAACCAATTACTTCGTCTTGCAAAGAGAGGAAATTGCCAACGCATTTTGAGATGATTATGCCGTAACACAGGCAAGCAAGGAAACATTAAGACTGTCCAAAAGCTACTTTAGAAAATGAAAGAACTTGAAATGAGCAAACACTGAGGAAATATGCGTGACTTTAAAGATTGGTGCTGCTGACGGCACATTAACAGATCTGGAGTGATTGCAATTGGGTCTGACAGAGACATAACTGGTACTTCGGGGCTCATTCAGTCTCACTCCAACTATTTCATACCTTTCTTCTTACAGCAATGTATGTCAAAAGGACCAGAGTTTGAGTAAATGAGACTCACCAAACTTTCTCCTGACTGCATCACTGGAAACTCCGAGTCAGATTGGTTCTCTCCGGTTAATGCTCTCAGTCCTCAGGCTGGTTCAATTGTCGGTCTTCAGTTGTGGTTTGCTTCCAGTTGTGGGCTTTTCTTCCAATAAATCTCTCACCGCAGGTCTAACTTTAACCAGAGAGACAACGAAGCAAGTTAACAATACAAACGAGAACAAAACATTTCTGCACAATGTTATTAGAAACAGACCAACTGTAATTTAAATGTAGGAGACAAATGTAATGATCTCAGTGAGCAAACCTGTAATTGACCCTCACATGTCACCAAACCTGATATGGGATACGAAGGCGTCATCACTCAGTAATGGTGAGACATAAGACACAGGAAGAGAATTAGGTCATTCGGTCCATCAAGTCTGCTCCAGAATTCATCCATGGCTGATTTATTCCAACACCGTATTCCTGCTGCTATAACAGTCAGCCTACCTAGCAATCAAGAAGATGAATATACCCAACGACAGTCTCCATCACCCTCTTTGTTAACATAATTCCACAGGTCAATCAACACCTGTCTGCAGTAATTTCTCCCATCTTAGGTTTAGAGTGGAGCTTCTTTCATCTGAGGCTCCGCTCGCAGATCCCAGAGTCTCCATCTGATGGAGACATCATCCCGATGTAACATCCAGGCTTCGTAGTATTCAGTAGTTCTAAATAGCAAACCAACATCCCCAACCACCGCGATCCTCGTGAACTCCATTGAGTACAGGTACAAAGCCATAAAATTTTCCTCATTCATAAAGACTATCATTCCTGAGATTAATCATGTGAACCTTGTTAGAAATAACTATCTGGATCACCGTTCCAGGAATAACAGGCAAATTGATACCCGAATAATTCACTGGGAAAAGCCATGGTTTCTTTGCTGGTTTACAAACTATCACAAAATGAACGCCTGTGCACTTTCCATTTCCAGAAAATTTAAACTATTCCTGGGTGAATGCAATAAAAAGAAACCAGAATCAGTGGAAAAGAGCAGTTTGTAGGGAGAGGAAAAAAGATAACGAATCCGGTTCACAACTCTTGGCCAGTATGGATTCAAACATTATCCATATTTTAGTGCAGATCTACTATGGAGGGACTGAGGCTGAGGACTGAGATCTTGCAGAGGTTTCTAGGATTATGATAGGCGAAGATAAAGTAGACAGGGAGTACATATTCGCTAGTTAGAGATGTCTAATACTACAGGACATGCACTGAAGGTGTGAGGGAGTAGATGCAATAGAAATGTGAGGGCAAACACGAGGAACTCTGCAGATGCTGGAAATTCAAGCAACACACATCAAATTTGCTAGTGAGCGCAGCAGGCCAGGCAGCATCTCTAGGAAGAGGTACAGTCGACGTTTCGGGCCGAGACCCTTCGTCAGGACTAACTGAAGGAAGAGTGAGTAAGGGATTTGAAAGTGGGAGGGGGAGGGGGAGACCCGAAATGATAGGAGAAGACAGGAGGGGGAGGGATGGAGCCAAGAGCTGGACAGGTGATTGGCAAAAGGGATATGAGAGGATCATGGGACAGGAGGCCTAGGGAGAAGGAAAAGGTGGGGGGGGGGGTGGGACCAAGAGGATGGGCAAGGGTTATAGTCAGAGGGACAGAGGGAGAAAAAGGAGAGAGAGAGAGAAAGAATGTGTGTATATAAATAAACAGCGGGGTACGAGGGGGAGGTGGGGCATTAGCGGAAGTTAAAGAAGTCAATGTTCGTGCCATCAGGTTGGAGGCTACACAGACGGAATACAAGGTGTTGTTCCTCCAACCTGAGTGTGGCTTCATCTTTACAGTAGAGGAGGCCGTGGATAGACATATCAGAATGGGAATGGGATGTGGAATTAAATTGTGTGGCCACTGGGAGATCCTGCTTTCTCTGGCGGACAGAGCGTAGGTGTTCAGCAAAACGATCTCCCAGTCTGCGTCGGTCTCCAATATATACAACGCCACATCGGGAGCATCGGACACAGTATATCACCCAAGCCGACTCACAGCTGAGTCGGCTTGGGTGATATACTTTGTCCGGTGCTCCTGATGTGGCCTTCTATATATTGGAGAGACCCGACGCAGACTGTCTGGGGCCCTGAATAGTGGTAAGGGAGGAAGTGTAAGGGCGTGTGTAGCACTTGTTCCGCTTACAAGGATAATTTCCAGGAGGGAGATCAGTGGGGAGGGATGGGGGGGGGGGGGTGCGGGACGAATGGACAAGGGAGTCGCGTAGGGAGAGATCCCTGCAGAAAGCAGAGAGTGGGGTGTAAGGAAAGATGTGCTTAGTGGTGGGATCCCGTTGGAGGTGGCAGAAGTTACGGAGAATAATATGTTGTACCCGGAGACTGGTGGGGTGGAGGTGAGGACCAGGGGAACCCTATTCCTAGTGCGCTGACGGGGGGATGGAGTGAGAGCAGATGTGCGTGAAATGGGGGAGATGCGTTTGAGAGCAGAGTTGATGGTGGAGGAAGGGAAGCCCCTTTCTTTAAAAAAGGAAGACATCTCCCTCGTTCTGGAATGAAAAGAGAGCAGATGCGTCGGAGACGGAGGAATTGCGAGAAGGGGATGGCATTTTTGCAAGAGACAGGGTGAGAAGAGGAATAGTCCAGTTAGCTGTGAGAGTCAGTAGGCTTATAGTAGACATCAGTAGATAAGCTGTCTCCAGAGATAGAGACAGAAAGATCTCGAAAGGGGAGGGATGTGTCGGAAATGGACCAGGTAAACTTGAGGGCAGGGTGAAAGTTGGAGGCAAAGTTAATGAAGTCAACGAGCTCAGCATGCGTGCAAGAAGCAGCGCCAATGCAGTCGTCGATGTAGCGAAGGAAAAGTGGGGGACAGATACCAGAATAGGTGTGGAACATAGATTGTTCCACAAACCCAACAAAAAGGCAGGCATAGCTAGGACCCATACAGGTGCCCATAGCTACACCTTTAGTTTGGAGGAAGTGGGAGGAGCCAAAGGAGAAATTATTAAGAGTAAGGACTAATTCCGCTAGACGGAGCAGAGTGGTGGTAGAGGGGAACTGATCAGGTCTGGAATCCAAAAAGTAGAGGAGAGCTTTGAGACTTTCCTGATGGGGGATGGAAGCATATAGGGACTCAACATCCATGGTGAAAATAAAGCGGTGGGGGCCAGGGAACTTTAAATCATCGAAAGGTTTAAGAGCGTGAGAAGTGTCACGAATATAGGTAGGAAGGGATTGAACAAGGGGGGATAAAACCGTGTCGAGGTATGCAGGAACGAGTTCGGCGGGGCAGGAGCAAGCTTAGACAATATGTCTATGCCAGGACAGGCAGGTTTGTGGATCTTGGGTAGGAGGTAGAAACGGGAAGTGCGGAATGTGGGAACTATAAGGTTGGTAGTAGTGGATGGGAGATCCCCTGAGCGGATGAAGTCGGTGATGGTGTTGGAAGGAATGTGAGGGTAGGTTGTTTTACGCAGGGAGAGGTGGATGCCAGGAATGCGCTCCCTGGTGTGGTGGTAGAAACAAATAAGTTGAAGACTTTTAAGAGAAGTTGACATAGGCACATGAATGTGCGGAAGTTTGAAATGATATGGACATTGTGTAGGTAGGAGTGATTAGTGTTTTGTGGGGTTGATTTACTGTTTAGCTTTTTCGAAACAATATTCTGGGCCGAAGGGCCTGTTCCTGTGATGTATTGTTCTGTCCTGTGTCCATCACCTTGAGTTTCTGTTTGACTCCCACTGGGTGGCAGACAAGGGACCGTGAGGGGGAATTTCCAAACATGGATTGAACACTGAACCTTCAGATCGATTTCAACGGCTTCAAACTCGGAACAGTCCAGTTAATCACCAACTCTCTCTGTGCGTATGGAATGGGAACTCATTCTCTGCTTTGCTTCCAAAGGAACTCTAGAACTAAACATCTGTGAGAACGTAAATACTCGCTCAACATCTCATAAACCCGGGCACTTTGATCTTTGGGTGAATAAGCCCTGTGGGGTATTCCAGGACCCAACCTCACACGTCACAACACACAACAAGAGCATCGCACATCTTCGCCACTTCTCACACTGGGTGGTGTAATCAGCGATTCCCACTGCCAGTATCCTTTTCAACGCGGAAGGAGTTCCAACCAGTCCCATCTGTAGAAGCATAAACCTGCCTGAAAGCCCCAACAGTGTAAGTTACATATTCCTGGAGTCCCCTTCCCAGGATTATAAACCAAGCCTCAATGTTTCCGGGAATCTTTGCTGCCAGTAATATACAGCTGTGTCTCAGCTATTATCAGTTCAAACACTAACACTCCCACACCGACCAGGACACAACTGAAAGCATATGATTCTTTGTCGGGACTGGGATCGAGCTGGAAACATGAACCTTGGGTCACAAAGAGGGCACGGATGAATTTCAACTGATCTGTATAGTTCAATCGAGCATATTTGTCCATTATTTTATTGTTGAGTGAGACATGGGGCAGGTCAATTGGTCGGCACATTTCGTGCAGTATAACAGGAATAAAATGATTTTGATAAAAAATTGAAATTATATTATTGGGAACTCAGTACAACAGATTCTCTTTTTGAACTTGATCCACACATACTGGCTCATTTCATGATGTTTGTTAAATCCTGAACAGAATTGTGCAAATACAATCCCGACATTCATAATTTATCTCTTCATTCCAGCTCCTGTAGAGTAAATTCTCAAAGCATTCTCTCGCATCCACAATGGCTCTTGAGGCCACTGTCTCTCCGGTGAGCGGCAGGGACTACAGAGCGGTAAAAGTCTTCAACATTCCTCGCAGCACTGGTGGGCTGTTACCCTGGTGACGGAGGAAATAGCTCACCGAAAGTAGCCGAAAACGGAAATAAGAAACTCAATGTGACAGGTTCTGAGTTTCCGTATGAGCAAAATGAACACTGATTCTCGTGGATGTATTAACCCTGTTGAGGTGCATTCAGTAATTTTCCTGGTACTTTCACCTCTGCAGAACTATCACTATCAGCGGTGCTGACGCAGGTCCAAAACAAAAACACATTGTTGGATACGACCTGTCTGCAACAAATGTCGATTATGTGTCGAACGATGAAATTAAATTCATAGAGCCCTTACAGCACAGACACAGAACTGTTAACCCATCCAGTCCGTGCCATGTTCGATGTGGTCCCATCCCCCTGCACCCAGACCATAGCCCTCTATATCTCCCTTATCCATGTACCTACCCAAACATCTCTCAGATACTACAAATGAACCTTCATCTCTCACTTCTGCTGGGAGCTGGTTGCGCATTCGCACCACCCTCAGAGTGAAGCAGTTCCCCCTCGGATTCCTCTTAAATATTTCACTTTTTGCAGTAAACCCATGATCTTCTCCGATCTGTGCGGCAAAAGCACACAGATATATTCACCTTACTTATATCATAATCATTTTGTAAACCTCCAGCAGCGTTTCCGAAACTGGAGTTCACGGACTCTTGTGTTAATAGTAGGGATCAATGGCAAAAAAGGTTGTGAACCTCTGCTAGAACCTCCCCTCGTTCTCCTTTGCTTCAGGGACTCAAGTCCTAACCTGTTCAACCTCTCCCTATAACTCATTTACTGAACTACCAGCAACATCCGTATATTTCCCCTGGCACTCTTCATCCAAGTAGCTGACCATCATTGCACGCAATTCTGAAAATTTGGATACTCAGTGTCTTTGACAGCTTGCGCATTAACCTTCCAGCTCCTCCTCGAAATACCCTGATATAATTAGGCCAAGAATCCCAGAACTCTCTTTATGACGGTACCTATCTCTGGTGCCACTTTCAAGGAAGTATGGTTCTGTATTCCCATGTCACGTTGTTCGGTCACACACCGCTGACCCCTGCCAGTCACTCTGTAAGTCATATACTGGTTTCTCCTACCCACACTTATCTGCATTAGATCCCAACTGATAGCTTTGAACCTAGTTTCCCAGTTTCACACAACTCCGTTTCCCAAGAGACTTAAATTACTCTAAGTGTTACGTACACGCAACGGTTTAAATGAACCAGCAGCAATAGAACACACCTGGAGTCTGGTTTTGATGTTAAAATCACTATAAGTTAGTAACTAGTGTTTGTGTGTGTATAAATATAATTCCAAAACTCGTACAAGCTCGGGTGGCAAGAGTTAAAGTCTTACGATGGAAATGTAAGGAAGTTCAGTTCGATCCACGGAATTAGTATGTGAGAGAGAGATGTATTTGTAATCCAAGGTGAAAACCACACTATGAGAAGAACGAGTAAACAGGTACCGTTGATCTTCCGTCCTCAGGCTCCGAATCCACTCTCGAGTTAGCCAAACACAGCTTATCACTAAGGGGACAGTCTTCGAGGGTGAGCTACCACCCAGGCAAGGGTAGACACACCGGTAGCCTCCACAGGGTCAGCTCTTCGACACACCGTGACAGCCACTGATCAATTACCCTGATCGATCCTCAACCCACGCTTGTGGGCACTCGAAAGTTCCACCCAGTGACTCCTCTGTCACTGGCCTCCTTTCACTGACCAGTCGCCGTAACCGGTGTCCCACTGTGTGTCTCTGGGAGAGTCATCTGACCTTGCTTAAATAAACACGCTGCAAAGCAACTGTGAACATCGAACTGTCCATCACATAACTCCGCCTCTCTCTCACCATGGCAACCAAGAAGCAACTGTGAACATAGAACTGTCAATCACATAACTCCGCCTCTCTCTCACCATGGCAACCAAGAAGCAACTGTGAACATCGAACTGTCCATCACATAACTCCGCCTCTCTCTCACCATAGCAACCCAGAAGCAGGCTGCAGTACTGTAGCAGTTTCTCTATCTCTCTCTCTCACTTTTAAAGGCACAGTCCATGCCCGTCACACCAAGGCAATGTACTAAAAAGCTACACATGAAATAAAGACTCAACAGATAAAGAACGTCTAAGGAACGAAGTTTATATTTTCAGGTCTAACACCCTGTGTTGGAATGGCTGTCAACAATTTATGATTTGATGTTTGCAACATCTTAAATTTTTCTTTAGTTTCCATCTGTTCACAGACAGACGACAATGAATGGGAATTTCCAAACACGGTGAGCACGCTGAATCAGGGGTAGATAGCCAATGATGCCAACGCTGATCAGCACATTCTGTGCATTGAGACTAACTCTCAGGTAGGTGGGCCATTTGGCTTTGAACTCCACACACCTGAGTAACGAACCTTGACATGTGTGGCTGGGCATCGAGGGCACTACAGAGTACAAGGGGAAAACGTCGTGTTGGCTGTACCAGTGACGCCTCCCTCCCTGATGCTCTAAACAATGCTTGAGGCTTGAACACAAGCTGGCCACAAAACGCTATTCCCCTCGCAGGTGAGCCGCCACTGTTTGTAACAGCAGATGTAATAAAGACTCTGCAGAGATGCCTGGACAGAAAATATCCAGGGTGAGTACTTAAACAGGCCACTGATGTCTTCACGGCCATCTTCAACACTTCACTAATTTATGGTGCTGTTCCACGTGCCAAAAATTAGCCACCATCCTCCCCGTACCAACGAACTCTACACCTTCACATATCAAAGTCTCCAATCCCTGCTGACTGGGCAGTCACCAATATGTTTACCGACCGAATCACTCTTCAGCCGAAGCCATAGCATTTGTCATTCACCTTGGCCTGACACGTCTAGAAAACAAAGACTCTGTCAGAATGTTTTTTTTTTTGATTTTCATTTTTCCATTCAACACTATTGTCCCACAGGCCTTGGTGAACAAATTTCTACCCCTCCGTCTAAACAAGCCATTGTACAAATGTGTGTTGGACTTCCTAAACAAATGATCTCAGATAGTCAGGATACACTACCGCTCCTCTATCTTCATCATCTTCGACACCGGTGACCCCCAGGAGTTTGTGCTGAGCCAATTGCTGTACATGCTCACTGATGACTGATCGAACACACCCAAGTCATCACAGTGTCAAGCTTGCCGATGACACGACAGTGGTGGGACCCATCACTAATATCGGTGAGATGACATACAGAGAGAAGAGGGTCTGGCGCCACAGTGGAAACTGGAAGTGGTTTCAAACCCCTGGGCATGCACATCTTACAAAACCGTTCATGGCCACAAAACATATTTCACACAATCAGGAAAGCTCAGCAACGCCGCACGAACCTTCTAAGGAGACTTAAGAGAGCTGAACTGTGTTCAAACTCTATATACCGTCGTCCTTCTACAGACGTCCGACAGAGAACATCCCAACATACTGCATCACTGCGTGGTACGGAAACGGCACCGCGGTGGACAGGAATGATGTACAGTGGGTAGTGAAACTGCCCAACACATAATTGTCAGCAGCCTACCCGCTATCAAGGATATATATGTATAGACAGGTGCCGGCAATGGCCAGTAATATCATGAAGATCCCCATCCACCCTGATCATTGACGGACTGTCTCATTCATATCAGGGTGGAGGCTACGTAGCATCCACGCCAGGGCCACCAGACTCAAAAGCAGTTTCTCCCCGGCAGTAAGCCTGATCAACACCTCCACCCAATAACTCACCCCTCCACACGCCCATCACCACGCGTTTAACATTTCCTGTCAGTCACAAAACGTCCAGACACTCCTGTGCCAAACGTCACTTTATGGACATGCAGTCAATGCCTGTCACCATATGTCCAGACACACCTGTGCCTAACGTCACTTTATGGACATAAAATCAATTTTTATACGCTATCACAGGCATTGTTTTATTTTTTAATAATTTTGTTCTCCTTTACACCAGTGTACTGGAATGACCTTAAACGACCCCAAATCTTGAACCCTGGGGAGAATACCACGACCAACCACATTATCTATACACCCTCTTGATCTTATAAACACCTAAAATGTTACCCCCATTCTCCTGTGGAATAAAGATCCAGCTCGGCCAACCTCTTCCTATGACTCGGCCCTCTCGTCCAGGCAACATCTTCAGCAATCTCGTCTGCACCCTCTCCAGATTGATAATATCTTTCCTACAGTAGGGTGAACAAATAATACTCGGTGTTGACTCACCAACAATTTCTATAAGTTCAATATAATGGCCATAATCCAAATCTCTATGCCCCAACTGATGAAGGCCAGCATGACTAAAACATCCTTTTCCATCATCTATACTTGCCCGTAAACTTTCAGTACACTTGTACTCCCAGATCTCTCTCTGCCACAACACTCCATGCCCTCCCATTCACTATACCAGTCCCACCCCAGACTGAATGTCCAAAATGCAGGATCTCTCACTTCTCCAACTTAAAAAAAACATTTGCCATTTCTCAGCCCATCTCCATTACTGATCAAGATCCCTTTGAAATTTATTGTGACCTATTGCAATATCTACCAGTCTCCCGAATTTAGCATCAGGCTTGCTAACCGTGCCACGTGCATTCATATACAAATCAATGGCATGAATAATGAATTACAGAGGTGTCAAAGCTGACACACACACACACACACACACACACACACACACACACACACACCACATTTATCAGAAACCTCCATTCGCTAAATCCATTTTCAATCATCACCCTCTACTGCCTGTCATCGAGCCCAGTGTGAATCCACTGCGCAATCTCCCCGTGAATCCCACGTGACCTAACCTTCCACATCAGCTGCCACCCAGGATGTTGGTAAAAAGTTTTACCAAAATCCAGATAACCAACAACACTGCCCAACTTCATCTATCCCTCCAGTTACCTCTTCCAAAAATAGCCAAAATATTTGACTAATATGATGCCCTATAGGGTGGTGTGGTTGGTGACTTCCCCATAACCAACGTCCAATTGCCCGAGACTTCAGCTTCACTGCAGACTGAGGAAATTCCGATCCCAGCTGTAAATTACCAACCTGGAATGAAGTCAGTATACTGCCAGTTCTATATTCCCAGAGACTCCATCCCAATATTATAAGCCACACGCAGACTCCCCTAGGACGCTTTGGCACAGGCGATTTGCCATGGTGTTCCTGCCAGTTCCGATTCACAAACTAAGGTGGAACAGGAAACTAATGACTATCTGCCTTGGCCGGGGCTCAGGCCGGTTCACCGGTCTGTGGATTGTGCGAGAAAGCAGACAGACTTCAGCTTGTCTCCAGCAGCTAAATTGAGCATGTTTCATAACAATGTCATTGCTGTGTAGGATCTTGCCATGCACAGCCGGCTGCCATGTTGCACACAGAGTAGCAAGAACAATATGCTTTTGATGTAAAATTATTAAATAGACAATGCTGGGAACTTAGTACATCAGGCAACATCTGTGAAAGGAGAAATGGTGGAAGACCCAGTGTCAGAACTGGGCACTTCCAGGATTTTCACCTTCTTACTTTAAATTTCCTGCAAAGGCAGTATTTTTTTTTTTGCTTCTCTATTTTAATGCATAGATATCATCTGATTACAAAGTTCTTGGGACACCCCGAAACTGATCAGCAGATTTGTGCAAATAGAATCCCACATCCCCCAGCTTGTTAGTTCTCAGTTCATTCTGACCCCGGTGTAGTACATGCCGTACAGTCAATGCTCACAGCATCCTTTCCTCCCACTGTCACTCTGTTACATTTGCTCCTGAGGCCACTGTCTCTACGCTGAGAGGCGGTGACCACAGAGTGATAAAAAGTACAACACTTGCTGCAGCTCTGACGGGCTGTTACCCTGGAAACGGAGGAAGTGGCTCACCGAAAATAACCAAAAAAGGAAATAACAAACTCAACATCAGATGCTGTGAGCTCCATTATTACAAAGATTAACACTGCAGCCATTTTGTAACGGGGAAACTAAAATTGAAATGGCTGCTTTTACCCTGCCACCTGCTGTGTTCAATTAAACCTCTGGTAGCTCCAGCTATCAAAAACCCAATCCTGGAAAACTTGTAAAACAAATCTTATCACCTAAACCCCGGTGAAGATTTCTTTGAGCATTTACCTTGCTATAACCAGACTGTTACATTGCACCTTGTTAAAGACAATGTAGACGCGCTATACATACAAAACAGCAAGTTGCCAAAATATCTTTAACATAATTAAAACAAAACCGCTAGAATTGTTCGACAAGACAGAGAGTATGTTAATATTTCAGATGGAAGACCCTGTATCGGAGCTGAGCCTGTCTGTAGGAGCCACGTATCTGTTCTCTATCTGCATTAGAGTCTGTGTTGCGTATTAATGATGTTTGTTTTCGTTTCTCAATCTGTTCCACAACACTCCCTGCCCTCCCATTCACTATACCGGTCCCACCCTGGCCTCGACTGTCCAAAAGACCAACTCTCACTTGTTCAAGTTGAAAACCATTCGCCATTTCTCAGCCCGTCTTCTGAACTGACCAAGATGTCTTTGAAATTT
Organism: Mobula birostris; assembly: GCF_030028105.1. Classification (NCBI taxonomy): domain Eukaryota; kingdom Metazoa; phylum Chordata; class Chondrichthyes; order Myliobatiformes; family Myliobatidae; genus Mobula; species Mobula birostris. Next base: position 21,715,705 of record NC_092382.1, on the reverse strand, counting down.
ATTGTAACCTGTTGCAATATCAACCAGACGCCCGAATTTAGTATCAAACTTGCAAACTGTGCCATGTACACTCATATACAAATCAATGGCATGAATAAAATTAACGAGGTCTCGACACTGACAGGCACATCCCACTCGTCACAGGCCTCCATTGGCTAAATCCATCTTCAATCATCACCCTCTGCTTCTTGTTCTCGATCCCGGTGTGAATCCATCTGCAAACTCCCCATGAATCCCATGTGACCTATCCTTCCATATCAGCTGCCATGCGGGACCTCCTTACAGACTTTTCCAAAGTTCAGATGAACAACATCACTGCCCTATTTCATCAATTCTCATAGTTAGCTGTTCAAAAATCTCCAGAATACTTGTCAGATTTGATGTCCCACTGGGTGGTGCAGACGACAATTTCCCCATAACCAATGTCTAACCGCCCGAGACTTCACCTTCACTGCAGACTGAGGAAATTCCAACCTGTCGAATTACCAACCTGGACTGAAGCCCGTATACTGCCAGAGTCACCAGCCCAATATTATAACCAATACAAAGCCACTTTGGTGCCAGCGATTTGCCGTGATGTTCCTGCCATTTCCGGCTCAAAATCTGAGATGGAACTGGAACCTAATGACCCTCTGCCGGGGCTGGTGGTCAGGTTGGTTCAGCAATCTGTAGATTTTCAGAGGATGCAGATACACTTCAGCTTGTTTCCAGCAACTAAACTGAGCACGTTGGTCACAATGTCATTGCTGTGTGGGATATTGCCATGTTTCCCCTCAGTGTAGCAGGAACAAAATGTAAAATTATAAAGTAGAAAATTATGGGAACTCAGTACATCAGGTTACATCTGTGAAAGGAGAAATGGTGGAAGATCCGATATCTAAACTGGGACTGTCCAAGATGCTGCAGATCTGCTGGGCGTTTCCAGTACTTTCATCTTCTTCAAATTTCATGCAACTCTAGTGTTATTCCACCTCCTCATTTTAATGCACAGATGGTAACTGATTGCAAAATATCAGCAACGCGCTAAAATCTAAATACCACCCCACTCCAATCAGTTTGTTATTTCAGAGTTCATTCTGACCCTGGTGTAATACATCCCATACAGTCAATGCTCACAGCATCCTTTCCTCCCACTGTCACTCTGTTACATTTGCTCCTGAGGCCACTGTCTCTACGCTGAGAGGCGGTGACCACAGAGCGATAAAAAGTACAACACTTGCTGCAGCTCTGACGGGCTGTTACCCTGGAAACGGAGGAAGTGGCTCACCGAAAATAACCGAAAAAGGAAATAACAAACTCAACATCAGATGCTGTGAGTTTCATTATTACAAAGATTAACACTGCAGCCATTTTGTAACGGGGAAACTAAAATTGAAATGGTTGCTTTTACCCTGCCACGTGCTGTGTTCAATTAAACCTCTGGTAGCTCCAGCTATCAAAAAAACAATCCTGGAAAAGATGCAAAACAAAACTTCACAATGAAGACAAAGTTTAGAAGAGAGTTTGCTGAAATATATCATTGTGGCATTGGGACACAGGCTGGACAGAGGTTGAACAAGATGGTTGATATATATCGTTGAGGTGATGGGATACAGGATGGACAGAGAGTGAACAAGATGGTTGATATATATCATTGAGGTGATGGGATACAGACAGGACAGAGATTGAACAAGATGGTTGATATATATCATCGCGGCATTGGGACGCAGGCTGGACAGAGATTGAACAAGATGGTTGATATATATCATTCAGTTGGTAGGATTCAGACTGGACAGAGATTGAACAAGATGGCTGATATATATCATTGATGTGGTGGGATACAGACTGGACAGAGATTGAACAGTGGGTTGATATATATCATTGAGTTGGTGGGATTCAGACTGGACAGAGATTGAACAAGATGGGCAGGGAATAAGCAGATGGAACCCGGTGGGAGAAGGAATCAAGTGCACTCTCTGATGGCCGTCCAGTAATACACAGATACTGAAATAATAGTACACACTACTAGATAACAGATTCCAATATAACAAAGCCAGAACAAACAATAGCCCTGGAGGAACGTTGTTTCGTTTTTACTGTGTACTGTCCCAGCAGCTTATGGTCGACATGACAATAAACTTGACTTGACTTGACTTGAATAAGAAGCTCGGTATATGTCGTTTTCCACTCTACAAGCTTCATCGGTGCTCCGGAGAAAGTATCCCATCCCGATACCTCACATCTTAATACAACTACTGTCCACTGCCATTTCTTTAACTGAATGAAGTAGCGGAGAACTGTGGACACAGCTGAGCACATCTTAGAAACCAACCTCCCCTCCATGGACTCAGTCTACACTTCCCGCTGCCTCAGTAAAACAGCCAACATAGTGAAAGATCCCCACAACCTGAACATTCTCACTTCTCACCCTTCCATAGGGGCGAAGATAAAATAAAACAGAAACATACCACCAGACTCTGGGACAGAGTCCATTCGGCTGTTATAAGCGAACTGAATGTTTCCCAGGGGGATGAGATGAACCTCACAGTCTAAATCGATGTGACCTTGCACCACATATCTACCTGCACTGCACTTCCTCTGTAACCAGAATGAGTTGTCAGACTCTGGTATTGTTTTGCCTCAATGTACTGCTGTAATGTATTGATCTGTGTGGATAATACCGAAAACACGATTTTCACTGTACCTCTGTACATGTAAAACAAAATAAAGATTCCTCATTTTAAACGTGTGGAAATATTAGACAGCCTGGATTGCTCCTTTGGATTCCTCCTCTGGAGGGAGTGTACACAATTCCGAGAATCCCAGATATATGAAAAAAAAACACTTAATTCCCGCATTAATAGGCTCATATATCGGGAAACACTGGCTGCATTTCGGCAAGTCGTTGCAATGGAAAGAAAATGGAAATAAATTTCCCAGTCCTCCGGGAGGACGTGAGAGATCCGGATTTCACTGTCCTGTCTGAACGGGGGAAAATGAAACTACTCATACACGTGGATCAGTGTCCCGAGGGTGTGATTACTCTGTTGAACCCTCGCGTCTGCAAGAACACAACAGGCCGAACGGCCGATTCCAGTCTGCTGGAAATATGTAAAACAATTAAAGACCCCAGGCATCGAGCCAGGTGAAATTTGAATCCGAGACCGGGCCGGGTGATGGAGGTAAAGGTCCCCAGCTACATCTTAATGGATGTGTTCAGTCTCGGCATCACCACCTCAGCCCGCTCCTGGGACCAGAACAACCGGGGCTGCGCGATGGCTCATCTCAGGCGGTTCGGTGTGACGGTCCCATAAGCCGGACCGACCCCGGCAGGTTGTGTCCAGGAAGTGGGACGAGGCCGCCAGTTCGAGGAAGTTAACGGGACTCTCTGCCCAACATCAGCACCCCACCCCCCACCGGGATCGACATCAGTACTCACCGATGGGAAATTGTCGGTCGCGTTCACACCTAGTGACCGGCCTCAACACTGACCGATGAGAACTTGATCAATTTGTCCCGCAGACAGCGATCGGTTCACCGGCTCCCAGCCGACCATCCGCTTCAACAGACAACGGATAGAACAGCACCGCCCATCCGGGGACTGTGAGAGCGGGGGCGGGGCCTCGGCAGCGGCGGGCTGAGGCGGGGGCGGGGCATCGATAATAAAACCCCGCAGATGCTGCAGATCTGCGTTTGAAATGGGAGCGAGAAACGGAATCACGTGACGGGTGGAGGGTCTCCCATCTGAACCGGTGACTCTGCTCCTCGCCCCTCACACGCAGCCCGACCCACCGCTGCGTTTTACACGTTATTTTATTTTTTACACCAGCTACATTTTTAATTTTTCCCTCTTTGTCTTCCCGGTCCCATCGCCCCACCTCCCGGTTCTCCGAGTTACGGTTTCGATTCCCATCCCGGTCTGATACACAATTCCCAACCGAACAGGAGTTGTGCAGGTTTCATGGAAATCACTTCTATGCTTATAAGCACTAATTTCTATTCACATTCCTCCGGAACCTCGCTGGACAGGAACACTGAAACATCAAGTGAGGAGCAGCAGGAGGTGGCCATTCAGCCCCTCAAACCATCAACAAGATGTCGGCTGTTCTCCCATCTCAGTCAAGTGTTTTTGTCCGATCCACAGTTCCTCGATCCCTTCGGTCTCCACACATCGGCCGGCCTCTGTTTTATGTGAAAACGATCACTGAGACTTCATCGTCCTCCAATACTCATTCTGTTGAATCTCTAAAACAAACACTCTCTAACTTCTTAGATAATCCTCCATGGATTTAAATTCCATTTCTGCAGCCCCATGTTGCCCCAAACACTTACTTCGCACCCCTGTCACTATTTCCACCTTCCACCTCTCACTCCCCAGCTCTTGCCCCATCCTCACCTCTCACCTCTTTTCTCTGACTATTTCCCGTCCACTCTCAGTCCAGAGGGAGGGTCTCAGCCCAAAATATTGTAAATTGATTTCCTTCCACAGATGCTGCCTGACCCATAGAGTTCCTCTGGAGTTTTGTTCTTTGGTCTGCATAACCCATGTTAGTATGGGGAGCATATTCCAGATATAATCTCAACAAAGCCCGCATAATTATTATGGTAATTACTCTGGACAACAAAGGTTTTGCTTCCTCAACTTTCAGGTGTATCTTCTGAATTTTGGGCTACTGATCATGAAAACCACCTTGAAATTTCCCAATCACGCTCCATTTTTTTGAAATCACTAATGTTTATTATTTCAATTCATAATTTAAGTCAATTAAAATGTTGCCCACAATGTAAGTTGGCAAGTTTCCTATCTTGTCCAGGCGTGCTTAGGCAGCGCGGCTGCTGCATGGCAGGACAGGTTTTTGTAAATATTATTGGGTTCAGGACTGTAAGGATGGAATGTTCTATCATCAGGTACAAACATTTCTATGAAGGTTTTTGATATTTGAGACAGATGTTTCCCGGAATAACTGATGCCAAGATTAAGGAAGGCATTTTTGCTGGTCCACAAATCAAACAGGTCATCAATGACAGGCAATTTGAAAAATTTCTAGTGGGACCGGAGAAAATCACATGGAAGGCATTCAAGGAAGTTGTTGAAATTTTTCTCGGCATCTACAGAGCACCAGACTACATGCAGCTGGTTGAAATCATGCTTCAAACATATAAAACCATGAAATGCAACATGTCAGTAAAGATTCATTTTCTGCATTCCCGTTTAGACTTCTTCCCTGTAAATCTCGCTGCTGTTAGTGATGAGCAGGTGAAAGGTTTCACCAGGAGAGAAGACACCGGGGCAACTGGAATTCATCAATGCTGGCGAATTATTGTTGCACACTAAAGCGAGCAGGCTCAGACACTGAGCACAAATAAAAATCATTAACAAAATAATTTAAACTTCGTTGAACTATTGCATAGCATCAGCACCGTTCTGCAATTAAACACATTATATTCAATAAAAGTTAATTTGTTGTTTCTCCAAGTTCCTACGTGATACAAGTAGTCTGAAATTATATTTGTATTCATCTCCAAGCAGTCTATCATCATCAAAAAAATTCTAAGGAAGCAACACTTTCGAAAAAAAATGTTGTCCGTACCTCACTTAAACACAGAGAAACTAAAATTGTAATGTCTGCTTTTACCCTGCTTCATTCTGTATTCAATTAGACCTCTGGTAGTTCTAGCTAACAAAGGAAAAAAAAAACAAAAATAAAACACAAAAAAGAAAAAAAATAATAAGACAGCAACGATTTCTGGAAAATTCAATCAACTAAAAGGTGGAAAGAACACTTTACAATGATGACAGAGGTTAGAAGAAAGATTGCTGATACTTATCGTTGAGGTATCCTAAAATGACAAAGCTAGAACAAACAATAAGAAATTTGCCAAATGCCCTTTGCCCCTTACCAAACTTTATCAGTGAGTCATGGAAAGATTCAAAGATTAAAAGATTCCAAAAACTTTATTGTCGTTCTAACCGTACATCAGCTCTGCAGGGCAGAATGAGACAGCGTTTCCCAGGAGCAGTGCAGTCATAACATAACAAACACAACACTAAATAACAAATATAACAATAAATAGTAAAACACAACAGCCACATGTTAGTTAAAACCAAGTTGTAAGTGTCCAGTGCAAGTTAAAAATGTCCAAAGCAGAGTCAGGTAGAGCAGCTATTTAGCAGTCTGACTGCCTGTGGGAGGAAGCTGTTTAGTAGCCTTCTGCTTTTAGTTTTGTTGCTCCTGTAACGTTTGCCTGAAGGCAGAAGAACAAACAGTTCATGGAGAGGGTGTGAGGGGTCTTTAATGATGTACCGTGTCTTCTGGAGGCATTGACTTAAAGAGGTCTTGGACAGAAGGTCGGCAGACCCCAATAACCTTCTCCGCTCCCCTAACCACCCTCTGCAAGGCTTTTTTGTCGACAGCACTGCAGCTGGAGTACCAGGTTGTGGTGCTAAAGATCAGAACACTCTCAACCACGTCTCTGCAGAATGTGGTTAAGATGTTAGTGGGGAGTGATGCTTGTTTAAGCTTCCTCAGAAAGTGCAATCTCTGCTGGGCCTGTTTCACAATCCCAGTGGTGTTCCTGGACCAGGTGAGATTGTCCGAGATCTGCACCCCAAGGAACTTGATGTTTTCCACTCTCTCCACTGTGGAGCCGCTGATGCTGAGGGGTGTGTGCTCAGGCTGAGACCGTCTGAAATCGACGATCATCTCCTTGGTTTTGGTGACATTAAGCATCAAGTTGTTATCCCTGCACCAATTATCTAGGTGTTTGACCTCCTCCCTGTACATTGTTTCATCATTTTTGCTGATGAGCCCCACCACCGTGGTATCATCAGCAAATTTAATGATCAGGTTCTCCTTGAATCTGGCTGCACAGTCATGTGTTAGCAGTGTAAACAGCAGTGGGCTAAGCACACAGCCTTGTGGGGATCCAGTGCTCAGTGTGATGGAGTCAGAGATGTTCCTGCCAACACGGACTGACTGTGGCCTCTCTGTCAAGAAATCCAGAATCCAGCGACACATGGCAGTGGTAAGGCCAAGCAGCGACAGTTTCTCCACTAGTCTCTGCGGGATGATGGTATTGAACGCTGAACTGAAATCAATCTACAGCATTCTGACATAAGTGTATTTGTTGACCAAGTGAGAGAGAGTGGAAGTATCCGATGTGGATACTTCCCGCCTTCGTACGGCTACTGCCCTGCCTGTGACAAGTTGAAACTTCAGAGAACACAGCTGAGCACAACATAGAAACAGCCCCCCCTACCATGAGCTTCCTCTATATTTCCCGTTGCCTCAGCAAAACTGGAAACATAATCAAAGTTCTCCACAAACCTGGACATTCTCACCTCTCCCCACCCATCCGGTGGAAGATTAAAAGAAAACAGAAACATACCACTGGGCTCAAGGATGGCCTCCATTTTGCTGTGATATCAAATTGAATGTTCCCAGTATGATAGGACACAGCTTAATAAGATGGACTGTCCACCTCACTATCTAACTCCATGTGACCTTGGACCATATGTCTACCTGCACCGCACTTTCTCTGTAACCATAATGATTTGTTACATTCAGTTATTATTTTACCTTCCATCACCTCAATGTTCTGTTGTAATGTATTGATTACTATGGATGGTTCACAACACACATCAAAGTTGCTGGTGAACGCAGCGGGCCAGGCAGCATCTCTAGGAAGAGGCACAGTCGACGTTTCGGGCCGAGACCCTTCGTCAGGACTAACTGAAGGAAGAGTGAGTAAGAGATTTGAAAGTTGGAGGGGAAGGGCGAGATCCAAAATGATAGGAGAAGACAGGAGGGGGAGAGATGGAGCCAAGAGCTGGACAGGTGATTGGCAAAAGGGATATGAGAGGATCATGGGACAGGAGGCCTAGGGAGAAAGAAAAGGGGGAGGGGGGAAACCCCAGAGGATGGGCAAGGGGTATAGTCAGAGGGGCAGAGGGAGAAAAAGGAGAGAGAGAGAAAGAATGTGTGTATACAAATAAATAACGGATGGGGTACGAGGGAGAGGTGGGACATTAGCGGAAGTTAGAGAAGTCAATGTTCATGCCATCAGGTTGGAGGCTACCTAAACGGAATATAAGGTGTTGTTCCTCCAACCTGAGTGTGGCTTCATCTTTACAGTAGAGGAGGCCGTGGATAGACATAGCGGAATGGGAATGGGACGTGGAATTAAAATGAGTGGCCACTGGGTTAGTCCTGACGAAGGGTCTCGACCCGAATCGTCGACTGTGCCTCTTCCTAGAGATGCTGCCTGACCTGCTGCGTTCACCAGCAACTTTGATGTGCATTGCTTGAATTTCCAGCATCTGCAGAATTCCTCGTGGATGGTTCGCAAGACAGGTTTTCTACTATACCTCGGTACATGACAATAATAAACGATTCCCCACTTTATTTGTGTGGACACATCAGAGAGAATGAGCTTTTGCTGTGAAACATGTGTAGAGAGATTTCACTGAAGTGTACGTACTTTTGAGGAACCCACATATATGGAACACGCTTAATTCTCCCATTGATAGGGTTAGATACCCGGAAATATTGGCTGTACCTCGGCAAGTGGTAACAGGGGAATGGAATCAAGAACAAAATGCCCAGACAGAAAGAGATGACGTCACAGATCTGGATGTCACTGCTGGTCTCAATGGGTGAAAGATAAAACTGCTCATACACGTGGGGAAGTGCCCCGAACGTGGAGTTACTGCCATTAATCTTCTCTGTCTGCAAAAGCACGACAGGCCGAATGGCCGCTTCCCGTGTACTGGAACTATGTAAAACAATTGTCGACCCCGGGCATCGCCGCAGGTGAAGTTTGGATCCGCTACCGGCCGGGTGATGGACATTAAGACTCCCCGGGTACAACTCCCCAGATGGGAGTAGTTCCAGCATCCCGCCTCATCCCGCTCCCAGGACTAGAGCAACAGGGGCTGAGCGGAGGCTCATCTCCGGCGGCTCGGTGTCAAGGTCTCACAACCCGGATCGACCCCGGAACGATACTCTCTGCCCATCGTCAGACTTCCCCGCTCGGGACCGGCCTCAATACTCACCGATGGGAGCTTCCCCCGCAGACAGTCAATCTTCCCCCGGCTCCCCGCCGACGATCCGCATCAACACTGAACGGAAACTACACCACCGACTATCGATACTGAGCATGCGCAGTATGAGCTCCGCGTCTCCAGCGCTGTGGTGGGCGGAGAGCGGTGGTGGGGGAGCGGACACAAACCTGCAGATGCTGCAGCTCCGCGGTAAACGGGATTGGCGAGTCTCTCATGTCAATACTAGAATCAGGTTCAATATCACCGGCACGTGTCATAAAAATGTGTTGTCTTTACGGCAGCAATACTAAGTAATACATAATAACAGAGAAAAACTGTGAACCACAATAAGTACATGCGTGTGAGTGTGTGTGTGTGTGTGTGTGTGTGTGTGCGCGCGTGTGTGTGTGCGTGTGTGTGTGTGTGTGCGCGCGTGTGTGTGTGCGTGTGCGTGTGTGTGTGTGTGTGTGTGTGTGTGTGTATGTCTGTCTGTGTGTCTGTGAGTGAGTGAGTTTGTGTGTGTGTGTGTGTGTATGTCTGTCTGTGTGTCTGTGAGTGAGTGAGTTTGTGTGTGTGTGTGTGTGTGTCTGTCTGTGTGTCTGTGAGTGAGTGAGTTTGTGTGTGTGTGTGTGTATGTCTGTGAGTGAGTGAGTTTGTGTGTGTGTGTATGTCTGTCTGTGTGTCTGTGAGTGAGTGAGTTTGTGTGTGTGTGTGTGTGTGTGTCTGTGTGTGTGTGTCTGTCTGTGTGTCTGTGAGTGAGTGAGTTTGTGTGTGTGTGGGTGTGTGTGTGTCTGTGAGTGAGTGAGTGTGTGTGTGTGTGTGTGTGTGTGTGTGTGTGTGTGTGTTAAATTAAATAAGTGTGCAAAATTTAAGTTAAAGCGCAATTAGCCGATTCTCCACTTTACTTGCGTGGAAATATTAGAAAGCCAGGGGTTGCTGATTTCGATCTTCCGCAGGGAGGTTTAAATGTACTATACAAATTTTGAGAAGCCCAAATAAATGGGAAAGTTGTTAAACCTCGGAAATATGCGGCATAGAAACATAGAAAACCTACAGCACAATATAGGCCCTTCTGCCCACAAGCTTTGCCGAACATGTCCTTACCTTAGAACTACCTAGGCTTTACCCACAGCTCTCTATTTTCCTAAGCTCCATGTAGACATCCAGGAGTCTCTTAAAAGATCCAATCATATCCGTCTCCAACACCGCCACCAGCAGCCCTTTCCACTAACTCACCACTTTGTCCGAAAAAAAAACATACCCCTGACATCTCCTCTGTACCTCCTTCCAAGCACCTTAAAAACTATGCCCTCTTAGGCATTTCAGCCCCGGGAAAAAGCCTCTGACTATCTACACGATCAATGCCTTTCATTATCTTTAACACCTCGATCAGCTCACCTGTCATCCTCCGTCGCTCCAAGGAGTAAGGATGAGTTCATTTAACCTATAACCATAAGACATGCTCCCCAAACCCAGCAAAATCCTTACTATTATTTTTTTTTCTCTATAGTATGTACTGCA